>NC_035442.2:17048255-17140718 GCF_002127325.2 Helianthus annuus
TGAACAAGAATTCGAAATCACCCAAAGCTAGTCAGGCTTGGGTGAATCTTTTCAAATGAAAAACCCTGACTTGCCGGAGATCCCAAGTTGGTATCGTGGATCATGAATCGGCATCCTTCTTAATCTGTGTTTGAGGTTTGCAGGACTTGCCGGAACTCCCAGGTTTGTAAGCGAGGAGTAGGAATCGGCACCTTGAGAATTCAACCAAAAGATGGTAATTGGTTGAAAAACAGGTTTGAAAAGCTTAATTGCTAAATCTACAAGTGGTTGTATATTTGTGGATGTTATAAGTAGTTCAGAATGAGAACTAGTTGATCGTACAAGTGGTTAAATAAAGGTCATTAAATTGAACTTGAATTAACTATCATTTATAAGATTGGTAACACAACGTGATGATTTGAACCCCAATTTTACAAGTCGTAAAAACAATCAAACTTATTTTCCGGAAAAACCATTCTGATTAAAACAAACTTAAGTGTTTTGAAATCATTATGGGAAAATAGTTTGTTGTGAGGGGGAGTTCTGATTGTTTAAGCCAAACGGATGGAGAATTGGAGTGTTTCGATATCAGTTGTCATGTTCTGTACAGTTTGTTTTAATTTTCTTTAGATGTATTTGAATTTTAGGGGGAGTAAGAATTTTTAGAAAATCCAAAAACATCAAAAAATTTGAAAAAGCCAAAAACATGTTAAAACTGAAAAATGAGTTTTTGTTGCGAAAAAGAGGAAATGATAGTACATCAGTGGACTATCACAGCATGCTAAAGAAATGTAATGTCAAATGTGATAAACGGTCTCACGGATGATGTGACGATAGGTTTTTGTACATTTAGTAGATTTATTCGGGATATAAACCTAAAATTTCAAACTTGTGAAATTCATGGGGAACACTACTTGGATATATAGGTAACCCCTGAAATCTCGTTTGAAAGGTCTCGTATTCTGATATACTAGGTGTTTATACTCTATGATGTTTGGGGTATTATTCCGGGACTTCTGCTGAACGGTAGTTCTGACCTAGTCCTTGGCTAATACTTTATCCAAAATGCTTGAAATATAGCATAAAGCCCTCAGTTGATTAGACAATAAAATTGATAATCATCTGTTGTAGCTAAAAAGATCCTCTAAAGGGGACACACTGCTAAGTCGAAGCTGATATCTCTCTGCTGAACGGAAGTTCTGACCTGAGATCTCTCAGTTCTCGCATTTTTCCCCTAATTTATGTACAGACATCATTGTAGTATTCATACCTGTAAGACTGAATATTGGGATTCCGGATACGGGAGTATATTCAAGAGGTGGGACACATGAATTGAACTAAGTTCATAAAACACTTAAATAGTATCCTGAATAGATTGAAAATTGTATGAAAATTTAAGAGGACAACTATATCGTCAATCTACGTGAATCGTTTAGAACTTAAAATGAAATGAAGCTTAACGGTGTTGGTGATTTGTCTCATAAGCTGATATGATCCTCTTACACAAACTCACAAAAATAATGTTTTTAAATATTTCTTTACTGCATTTTATTTCTCTTATGTAAAAAATCCAAAAAGATTTTCAGTGTGTTTTAGTATAAACTTTTGAAAAATACAAAAAGATTTTCGACAACTGATGTTGAAGAGCTGATTTTCAAAATCTCAAAAGCTAAACTTGATGAACAGACAGGTTGGTTAAGTGATTTGAAATGTTTAAAATGATTCATTAGTTTGAATAAGAAATTGGAATGTTTCAAATTTGTAATCAGTGTTTAATTGTAAATAGTATCAAATGATTAGTTGAATCACAATGATTTTGGTTTGTAATAGAGTGTTTCAGTGTTGCAGGTTTCTGATCCTGTTGCTACGAAAAGCCAGGAGGTATAGCAGAACCTGAGGAGAGCTTAAACTGATAAAGCCAGGATTTGATTTCAATGGTGATAACAAATGCCAGACAGCGATCCCAACTCGTTGATAGGGGGAGTCTGATGAAAGTTAGAACCAGAGAAAGATCCAGGCACATGATTCCAGGATGAAGTTCCTGAAAAAGATATGATTCCAGGCAGAGTTCCTGAAGAAGATCGAACAAGATTGAAGAGCTGTGAATGATTGAAGACTCTCACTGAAGATTCCGTCAACATTCAAGGGGGAGTCTGTTGGTGCAGTTGTCTGTCGACTACATCTTCGTTCGAGTCTTAGGGTAGGGCTGATTGTATTGTGAACGGAAAACGAGAAAACTTGTATTAGATAGGTTCGCTTATAGGGTAGATGAGTTGGTCCGCTTATATGTTCTTCATGGGTTCGCTCATATGTCACTTAGTTGGTTCGCTCTTGTGACATGATGAGTGGTCCGCTTATATGGACATGTCCATATAAGCGAACCATAGAGCCTATATATGTGTGTGTCATATGAGCGGTTCTAGTAATGGTGTATGTGTGTGAAACGGCGAAGCTCTGCCCGTTTGTCTCCGAGTCTTGTATATTTGTCATATAATCAATAAAGGATACGTTAAGTAGTGAAAATCAAGCTTTACGAAGACTAAATCAATGAATTCCGCCTCTGATCTAGTCTAAGCACTCTTCTGATCGACTCGACAGGTTTCAAAACGGTCCTACATTGTTGCGTACAATAACCCCTCGATCATCCCTTTTGCACTTAAACACCCACTTCGTGTTTATCTTCCTATGACCATCAGGCAAGTCCACCAGTTTCCATACACCCAACTTCTCAAACTGACTCAGCTCCTCCTACATTGCGTTGACCCAGGAATCTTCAGTTAGTGCTTCCTTGTACGTTCGCGGCTCAGTCGGCGAAATGAAACAACTAAGTGAAAACTCTGTTTGTAAAGGAGCAACTTTTGTATAAAAGCAAGTAAGGCCCTGGTCAATCTGGCTTCTGGTGCGAACGCCTGATTGCAGCTCTCCTATGATCAACTCTTCTGGATGATATGAAAGAGTCCTTGGCATCACCTCGCCTGGAACATCTACCTCACCTTCGAAATTCGTAACGTTCTGATCCGCGACTTGTTCATTGACAGGAATTATCTGATCTGGAGACTGGATTTGCTCCCCCTCAGACTCTGAATCACCACGATCAAATGTTGGCCTTTCATCAGATTCTGAATTATCATTCACTGCCGTCTGATTATCAGGAGCTTGTTCACGTTCCGAAGAATTCGGAGTTTGTTGAACTTCATCATTCTCTCCAGCGTTGCTTAGACCAGCGTCATCATCATTAGAAGTTTGTCGTTAACATCTAGAAGACCCTGCTGGGAATCTTTCCTGTGCTGCTTCATATTCTCTCAGAATATCCAAATTATCAAAGAACTCTGGCTCTTCCTCCAACTCGAATGAATCCCATAGAGTATCATAGTTGAAGCGCCAAGAGTCTGCGGGCTTCTGTGGTGGCATTGTGTAACCCTGGCACTCAACATGTTGTGCTTCGATGATCCACTTGAAACTTGGAACAAAGACTCTTTTTAATGGACTAGCATATCCCACGAAGATTCCTTCAATGCACTTTGAACCAAATTTGCCATCGGGATCCAGAACTGTGCAGGGAGACCCGAACGGTTCCAAATACTTGAGATTAGGCTTGCGGTTGTTGATCAACTCGAAACATGTCTTGTTGTGCTTTTTCACAGTAAGTACCCTATTGAGAGTGTAGCAAGCGGCGGAAACTGCTTCTGCCGAGAAATTGATTGGTAATTTGGAATCAGTAAGCATCGTCCTGGCCGTTTCAATCAGCGTCTTTCTTTCTGCTACTCCATTCTGTTGCGGAGTATATGGTGCGCTGAATTCTTGCAGAATACCTCTCCTATCACAAAATTCTTCCATTTTGTTATTCTTAAACTCAGTAGCGTTGTCACTTCTTAATCTTTTGATGCAGGTTCGGTACAAATTCTCAATCTTTCTGAAAAGTCTCAGCAAACTCTCGAATGTTTCATCTTTTGTCTTCAAGAACGTCACCCACGAAAATCTTGAATAGTCGTCTTTGACTACTAAGCAGTATAGATCACCAGTTATACTTTTGACATTCACAGGACCAAAGAGATCCATGTGAAGTCTCTCCAACGGCCTCAAGACTGAGTTCATCTTCTTGCACGGGTGGGATTTCTGTTTACCTTTGATACAACTAATACACTCCCCCTCAAGATGGAAACTCTTCAAATGAACACCTTTTACCAAGTCGTTATGCACCAGGTAGTTCATTTTCCGCAGGTGAATATGGCCCATTTTCCGGTGCCACAGTTGCGACTCTTTTTCAGTGGCTCTTGACACGAAGCAATGAGTTTGACCTGTGGTAGTCGTGGCTACACTCATATCCAACACGTACAGATCATTAACTCGTGGCGCTCTCATGATGATCCACTCTTCGGGGATGAAAAACCCCGGCTTCAAGATCAGACATTCTTTATCCGTGAAGTGTGTCGAATACATTCGATCACAAATTTGAGATATGCTCAGAAGATTGTTTTCAAGATCCGCGATGTAATTGACTCTTTCAAACGTGATTACACCATTCGATAGAGTTCCCTCACCAATGATACGACCTCCTTGATTTCCGGCAAAACCGACATAACCTCCGTTAAACCCTCTAACGTCGTAAGGTAGGGTTTTTCTCCCCGTCATGTGCCTTGAAGCTCCACTATCCATAATCCAACGTGAGATGGATCTCGGAAGCTCCTGCACATTTCAAAACATTTAGTGAGATTTTGAAGCAACCCAAGCCTTTTTCGACTCAGGTAGCTTGACGTTAATGCGTGTGGTTTTGGTGTATAATGGTGGGAAATTCTTGTCATTCATCTTGAGACTTTCTTCAGACCTAATCTCAACCTCTTTATACAAAAAGAAATCATTTTTAGGAGGTTGACCAGATGATTGGTCTTTCTTTGCAACATACTTCTTCCCTGAAGAAGTAGAAGTTTGTTTCTCAAGTTTCTCATAATAATCCAAAGGAACATTCATCTTACCGGTGTGGTTGAAGATGATTGTTTTGCAGACTCAGAGACCTTTGGTTTTGGAGAACTTGCTCTCTTATCATCAAATTTTGCTTCCATGTTTGTTGAGACTGGTTTTGGAGAACTTTCTCTCTTATCATCAAATTTTGGCTTACATGTTTGTTGAGACGAAGCGACCCGTTGGTAAAATTTATCAGTTTTAGTTACCGACTTCTTTACGGGTTCAGTTTTGACTTTGGTGTTTTCATTTTTCAAAACTTTCTTCTCAACAATTATTGGAGCTTTGCCTTTTACATCGTCTCTCTTCTTCGGACTCTCGACAATCGCAGACTTAGGCTTCGAGTTGGTGCACTTTCGTGCAATGTGTCCAACTTCGTTACACTTAAAGCATGTTCAGGTGTCAACTTCCCGAATTTTGCCTTCAATCTGAGGCTGTGAGGCTTTTTTCTCAAAAAATTCTTCATTTGATTTTGAAAATATTTCAGATTCTTGCTCGGAATGTGAACTCGAGCTTTTCACAAACACCTTTTTCTCAACAAACTTCTTGTTTTGAAAGTTCTTTTTTTTATTGTTCTTACCACCCTGATAACCACCCGACCATTTGTTTTGATTATTTTTGTTAAATCGTGGTAGTGTAGCAGGTTTTTTGTAGTAAGATTTATCTTTTTCAAAGTTCAATTGCCTTTTGGAACGTTTCAAACCTCAATCTCAGAAACATCAATTTCAACCAATTTAAACACATTCATCAACTTGTCGACATTTACATTCTCAATTGGAAATTCAAGATCCGAATACAACTTATCTGCACCAGACATCTTGTACATCACAAGAGTAGGTTCGTCACTTAAGTTGTTTTTGGATTTTGATTTCGGAATGTAGTTATTCAAAAAGCACTCTTCGTCCTCAGTTGAATCACTATCAGATTTTAAAACGTTTTCAACCACATTTTTAACAACTTCGGACTGAACACTGTCTTCATCAGACGATGAAGTGAAAGTGACATCGATCGTTTCTGGAAGTTTTACATCATTTGTTTCATCATCATTATCCAACCCAAACTTTTTCTTTGAAAAATTATTCAACACCGGTGGTGGAACTTGATGATACCCTACCCCAGTTCCATCAGAGTATACATCTTCACCAGCTTTGTTCTTTCCAATTGGTTTGGGAACTATGTGTTGAAGAACAAAGCTCACGGAGCTGTAACTGTTTAGTTTCAGATTGATTCGTTCGTTTTCAATCTTAGCTTCCTGAAACTGAAGCTTTAGATTAACAATCTCATCCAACTGTTGGTTGCTTTGCTTTTCTTTTGACTGGAGGACACCTGACAGTTGAAGGTTTTCTTTGGATGTTTTACTGTTTCGCTCATCAGAATCTTTTATCGTTCTTTTCAGATTCTCATGATTTTCAGAAAGTTGTCGGTTTTCATGAATTAACTTTTCATTTTCTTTTCTAATTCTTTCTACATCATTTTTATCTTTTTCAATCCTCTCAGTTAATTCCTTTATTCTATCATTTGAAGCTCTCACCAGTTTATCACGATTTAAAATTTAATCTTCAACTGATTTGACCCTTGCAACCAGTTCTTCAGTCTTTTTAGCGTTGAGATATGCATGTGTGCTGCAAACTTTGCAATCTTTCATGCAATTTTTGCAGTCACTCTCAGTTTTAGCCTTGTCAGTCTTACCTGACCCATTTGTTGAATCACTACAACTGACCTGGCTCTTTGAATCAGATGCATACTTATAATCTACATCTAATTCCTTTGCTGCGAACACTTTATCTGCCATCTTCTTCAGGTTCTCTGCAGTCATTTCTTTTGTTGTGTCGATTATCCCATCATCGACTTTCTTTGACTTTGACTTTTCCTCTTCTTCAGCTTGCCTTGTCCATTCTCTCTGTCTCTCTTCTACCTGTTGCGCTATTTGTTCAATGAGAGTCTCAACAATGAGTGTTGATGGTTCAGCAATTATATTTCCTTTAGGGTCCAAATAACACTCTCGATCAGCATCCCATCTGTTTGCACTTTTGGCCTCTTTCCAGCCTCGATAATTTCTGTCCTTCATGTTTTGAGCTAACATTTTTCTATAACCATATTTCTCCTCTTCAGTTCGTGTGTCTTTGAATGGTACGTTTTTTGCCATCAATGCAAAACCCACAATATCTTCTTCTGGTAAGAACTCGCTCCAGTCGAAGACCTCATCATCATGAATAACTGCTAAGGCTCTCGACTTTTCTTTGGGAGTTTCTTCAATTTGTTTCATTCTTAGCGGTTCTTCTTTGTTGCGATGATAAATGGCCTTTTTGTAGTAGTCGTCATGGAATGGATTGGCCGTTTCATCTAAAGCTGCATTCATGCATTCCCTCTTAAAGTGCCCCTTCTGCTTGCACTTAAAACAGGTAACTTTTGATTTATCGAAGCCCAATTTTGTAGAAGGTCCACCAATGGAGTGTCTTCCAGTTATCTCCATAAACCTCTGAGCTCTTCGAACTACGCTTGCCATGCACCAGCGTATGTCGATCAACTCCATTTCTTCGGGATCGATTTGATCATAGTCTTCTTTGGTAGGTTTCGTGTTCCCGATTTTCCCGGCTACTAAGCTTTCATAGGATTCCAGGATTGAAGCAAGAAATACCATTTGTTGTTTTGTAGTTTCTTCTTTAAAATTCTGAGCATTGTTCAGATTTACCGCAATGTTACACTGAAACACGTTCTTAGGAACAGATTGTTGTTGCTGGCTTGGAGCAGATGAAGAAGTACCCCCATGATAACCACTACTGGGTGCTGAACTGCTGTTTTGTCTTTCGTCAGTAACTGTATTCGAGCTCTCAGCTGAAAACGTAGTCTTTGGTGAAGCAGTCTTAGGTATCATGCTTCCCCGATAATACAGATCGACGTTTTGTTGGTATGGAGTGTTGTTGACTTTATTCATCTTTTTGATCTCCAGTTCATGGCTCTCAAACTTTTCGATCAGCCAATCAACAGTCATATCAGTCATTTTCATAGTGTTTCTCAAAACCAGTGCATAATACTGCCAATCTTTTTCGTCTGGCAACGACTCTAACAACTTCTCGACCAGTTCTTCTTCGGTGAAAGTAATTCCATATCTCACAAGCTCTGTTTTTAGGTGACAAAACCGCTCTATCATTTTCAACACTGACTCATTCTTCATGCAACCGAACAAATCAAACTCTTTCTTTAGTAGGCGTTTCTTATTCTTAACTATTTCTGCTCCACCTACATACTTCTTTTCTAATTTGCCCACAAATCTCTTGAATCTTTGTAATCGATCAAGGAAATGATATCATCTCTAACGGATTGATGTAATAATGCAATACATTTCTGTTCAGCAATAAAAGTTTCTTGTTCAGTATCGATCAGATTTTCAAAATCACTCCTTCCAATATTGAAACCGCTTTTTAAACACTTCCAGCTTTGATACGCGAATGCCTTCAACCAATCTTCGAATCTACTTGCCCATCTGTTATAATCTTCAATGGCCATGAGCTTAGGCGGTTTGTTGTAAGTACCATAAGCGTTATCCACGTTGAGCGAATCAGTAATCGCTTTCTGAGGATTCGGATTTGGAGTTGTGTTGTTTGTGTTACTTATCGTGGCGTCTCCCGTGTTGTAGGCAAACACGTCGCTGAATGGGTTTAGAAAATCGTCTCCCATTGTTGAGTACCTGAAACAGTTTTCAAACACTTAGACAAATTTTAGAATTTTCAAAAGTTTCAAACTGATGCACTTGAATCGGATGGTGATCCGATCGAGTGGCACAGTTAGGTAACAAGTGATGAACACGAATCAGATGGCAACTTGATCGGGTGGTAATCCGATCGAGTGGTTGTCCGATCGAGTGACACAAAGACTTTTTGAAAAACTTTGACTTTCAACCTTTCACCGATCGGGTGACAGGATGACGTAAGCTAATGAAAACAAGAACTATCAATGTCGTCCGATCGGGTGGTGATCCGACCGGGTGACAAGATGACGTCAGCAAGCAAATATCAAGTACTGTCTAAGCCAATCCGTTCGGACAGTTGTCCGATCGGGTGGATGACGTCAGCAAGCACGAACAGTTCAACATGGTTTTTGATGAATTTGATTCAGTTTTTGATGGAATTTTTCTATGAAATTTTGAAGGATTGTTCTTTGATTGATTGCGAATCGATTGATATCAAATTTGTCAAAATTTATCCGTAAATTCCCGTTCAATTTTACGTTTTTCTCGTTTTTAAAGTGTAAAACACAGCAAGAAATGAGTAGAAAGTGAGAAAATTTGTCAAATTTCCGGTGAAATTCGACTGAAATCGGCAAGAATAGCTGAAATTCCGGTGAATTCGCTGTTGTAGTCCTCGATTCAACCTCCTGTGGCTCTGATACCACTTGTTAGGCCTTTGGATCAGGATCTATTTGTCTCGAACGTGGTGGAATCGACCTCAATCAATGTGCGGAATCCATAGATCAAGTCAGAGAATCAACAACAACGTTCAACGATTAAATCCGTCTGATATTCTATTAGATTGATATGAAAGTACACGAGAACCGGTAGAGAATCAGACTTGACAGAGTCTCCTTATAAGCTGAGCAAAAGTTCTAAATGACTAACCCAAGCTGGATATTTATAGGCAAACTCAGGGAAGTTATAAGTGTTGTCCGATCGGGTGGCAGCCCGATCGGGTGGCAATTCGATCGGATGGCCATCCGATCGGGTGACACTTGCCATCCTTCGGACATCACTTTTACAGTTATGCGCCATTCCCTGAGCTGTCGTTCTACACACATACATACATTTACATACAAATACACAAAAGACATATACAGTACAAAATAAGACTCAATGCTGACGGAAGCTACAGACATATGAACTAACAACAACACATGTTAAACGGTCGATTTCAAATTCCAAACTGTAAACCGTCAAACGATATCATAAATCAAACCGATTAGCCTGACCGACTTTTATGGGTTTAGACGGTTTTAACACATCATAACACATAGCTACTAGTGATATTGAAATGTGTTTGTGTTTCTGGATATTTTTGGGTGGTTAGAGTTTTAATTTATTTTATAATTATGTAAAAGTTAACATACGTAGGAGTTGCTATGACTTGTAAAGTTTAGGCAAAAGTTATTATGTGCATGTTCGTTGATCTTCTTTTAGGACCCTCTAACCGCCACTTTGCCTTCCGTTACCTACCAAAATCCACTTTCACCGATAATTTTGATCACGTCATCAGCAACCAAGAAGATGCATCCTTCTTTCTGGGTTCCATAAAGTTAACCCACTTTGTTTAATAAACAACTATTTCCAAATCAACATTTACTACACGTTGCATTCGATTTTTTTTATAATATTAATTAATAATATATACTATCAAAACAATAAGATAAAAAGTAGGAAAAAAAATAATTACTATTTGTAAATAAATTTATTTTAACTAATTTATAAAACACTAAGTTATAGTTCCGTGTGTTATTCGGTTAAATAATGAAAGCAGTTTGTTTGTAATTTTTTTTAGATTACAGTAAAATTTTAAATTTTAAAAATTAAATAATCATGTTGAAATAACTGTGGTTTGAAATTAAATAAGTTCTTATGTTTGACGGTTTAAAATTAGGTTATATTTGAAGTAAGGACCAATTTTTTTGGTGATGTAATTCAGAAAAACTATTATCGTCATATAAAAAATTCATAAAAGTGTGTTTTCGGTAAGGTTTAATTCAAAAATATTGTTATCATTATAAATTATAATTTTATTTGAAGTAAGGGTAGATTTTGTGGAAATTTTTTGAAGATCTAATCAAACAAAAAATATTGATAAACTTCAAAATACATTTGAAGTAAAAACGGATATAAATGTGAGAATTTTAATATAAGCAATGTTGTTATTCTATAATATTAACTAAATTATAAAATAATAAAAAGTTAGTTTTGCATAAAAACGCCTTTTTAGGGACAGGGGCGGACCTAGTAAGAGTCCAGGGTGGGCGGGCGCACCCCCTGAAAAAAAAAATTTAGTGTATTTTATAAGGTAAAATTCTCCCCGCACCCCTTGAAAATTTGGTTAAACCCCTTATCCGCACCCCTTGAACCCTTGAAAATTTGGTTAAACTCCTTATCCGCACCCCTTGAAAATTTTTTCTAGGTCCGCCACTGTTTAGGGATGATATATAGTTAAACAAACTGAACTCAATGGTAGTAAATCTCAAACTCGAATCGACTTGTTCATGCTGGAACACATATACAACAAATTCTAAAGTATATTGAATCTTAAAATAATAAACTAGTAAATATACATAAACCATACATGCAATAATATAATTAACCACCGGTGTCCATAGTGAGATGTTTGTCAATTATTACTTACATTTCCACTTTAACCTCAACAATACACCTTCAACTTTTGGCATCAAACTTATCTTCTTCCAATTTTGTTACTTTAAATCAACACTATCTTAACAATTACCAATCAAGTGGTGAAAGACTTACGTTTCTTTTGGAAGATACATGTTCAACTCTTACTTGTTATAGAGTGAGGCACTGGTGGGCAATGATATGAGATTTAGGGAAACCTGAGTTGTCAAATGAGTTTTACTGTTAATTCACTGCCGTTTCTACGGACAGATGGGTTACCAGGTTTTCTCCAAAATTGATGGTGACCGTTTGGTCTAGTTGATACCCTAAAAGTGCTCGGGATTGATTCTGGTGTTCGTTCAGAAAAAAGTATCTTAACAATTAAATGACGAGACATGACTTTGTTTATTCAATGTCTGGTTTTTTAAAACATCGTTAGCGACGAAAACATGAATACCCTGTCCTCTCCACTCAACGCGTCACAATCTCAACAGTAATAGGTCCCACACCCCCCACTCCAAAACCACTATATAAACCCACACACCACCACCTATCTCCTCCAACCACAACCGCCTTACACCACCGCTTCTCCGCCACCATACACACACTCAACCACTTAACCCACAACCAAAAAATTACGCACTTCACATCACTTAAAATGGGTACCGGAGACTACGAGTACCCGAAATCCAAATTCGAACAACAACAACAACAACCTCATAAGGTTGCTATTCCGCCACCTCAACCGTTTATAAAAAGTTTGAAGTTAACTGTTAAAGAAACATTGTTTCCAGATGACCCACTCAGGCAGTTTAAAGGGCAGTCACAGTCTCGGAAATTTATACTTGGCCTCCAGTATATCTTCCCGTTTTTCGACTGGGCGTCGAGTTATAACTTAAGTTTTTTTAAGTCGGATATTATTGCTGGTATTACTATTGCAAGTTTGGCTATTCCTCAAGGGATTAGCTACGCGAAGCTTGCGAATCTCCCGCCAATTCTTGGCCTGTGTAAGCTTGGTGTTCTTGCTTTTTCGTTTTTTTTTTTAAATGTTTATGTTCGGTTTTAAGGTTTTAGTATATAACAAAAACCTTAAAACCGAACATACTCAGTGATATTATAATTGTTGAGACTGCTTTGAGCAGTTTTACTTTAATATTTACGCAAACTTACCCGATGGATTCGGTTCAAATGAAAACCATCACGAGTGGTGAGAACCTTTTGATCCCGCGCGAGTTCGGTCAATTTTTTTTTTTTGCACAAACGTAGATGGAAATATTATAAACACATTTGTAAAAAAAAGTAAAAAAAAATTGTCGAGACGTTTGTTTTGACTGATTCAAGTTTTTTTTTTACGTGCTGGTGTAAATTTTTGAGTTGATAACTATTTTTTTATCAGGGTGTAAAAAAACTTGCATAAGTCAAAACTAACGACTCGACAATTTTTTTTTACTTTTTTTTTACAATTGTGTTTATAATGCTTTCATTTACGTTTGTACAAAAAAAATTTGGCTCAACTCGCGTGGGATCAAAAAGTTCTTACGGTTCTCACAACTCGTAGTGGTTCTCATTTTAACCGATCCCCTTACTGAATAATATTATACTTGTTAAATATAAAGTAAGGTTTAAGCAGGGTAAGATGAGGCAAACCTTTATGGGATAGAGACTGCTCCTAACGAGACTCGTGCTAAAAAGCAAATAGTTATAATTTTAATTTGCAAACAAACGTACACTCATAAAACCAAACAGTTTTAAACTTAGGATTATCTCGGGGATAAAAAGACTGCTTCTAGTAAAACTATCAGCTAAAAAAAGTTGGCAGTTTTAATATGTGATATAAAATAACTAAAAGGATATTTGTGTTTTTTTTTTTTTTTTTGTATATTTTGAAGATTCAAGCTTCATTCCGCCACTAGTGTATGCAATGATGGGGAGTTCAAAAGATTTAGCAGTGGGGACGGTTGCGGTGGCGTCGCTGCTAACCGGCTCCATGTTAGGCGCGGTGGTGAACGCCAATGAAGAGCCAAAACTATATCTTCAGTTAGCTTTCACCGCGACGTTTTTCGCGGGTGTTTTACAAGCTTCATTGGGCATCTTAAGGTACAAAATTGCACAACTAATGCATACACATATTATTAACATTTAACCAACTGAAATAAATTAAGTAAAGTAAATAATTGATAGTTAAGTTTAATTAATCTATGCAGGCTCGGGTTTATCGTTGATTTCCTGTCACACGCGACGATCATAGGCTTCATGGGCGGCGCTGCAACGGTTGTTTGTTTGCAACAGCTGAAAGGAATATTGGGTTTGGAACATTTCACTCATGGCACTGACCTTGTATCAGTTTTGAGATCTGTCTTTTCTCAAACACATAAGGTTCTTGAAAATAATAATTGATTGTTATTCCTTTGTTAGTTAATGATTAATTTGAATTATAAGATATTTTGCCTTTTAGTATGATATTAATTGTTAAACATTATATTTAATTGCAGTGGAGGTGGGAGAGTGCAGTTTTGGGTATATGCTTCCTGTTCTATCTCTTGGTTGCTAGATTTGTTGTAAGTATACTTTATTTTAGTTTTAATTTCTAATCTATATTACTAAAAGTGAAAATTATATAAAGTTAAAAAGATATACCCAAAATATACCCATTTACAATAATCATTTAAATATCTATTCTTTCTTGGGTAGAATATAGAGAGACATTTTAAATCAATAAAGGACTACGTATATGTGTATTATATGATTATCGCAACTTTCTACTTAAAAAACAATTTTATATTGAAGGCGCCTCTAAATATGTAATAGAGGTGTGAACGATACATCTACTAATGCAAATATTGATGTGGACAGAGCACGAAAAGACCAAAACTATTTTGGATATCGGCAATGGCGCCACTGACATCAGTGATTCTAGGAAGCGTTCTCGTTTATCTCACTCATGCCGAGAAACATGGCGTTCAAGTGGTTAGTCTTTTCATCAACCTAAAAATAATCTCACCATACAATTTATAAAACTTGAAACAATAAATATCTTTTTTTGGTGTACTTATATCTTATTTTACACATCAATTATTTAATTCTTGATCTACCTCATTTTCACATAACTACTTTAACTTAATCAAGTAGATTTTTGATAATATGAACTTATTGTAAAATACAAGGTGAGTCAGTTTTACATATTTGACTTTTCTAATGATTCATGAATATAAAATGAAATTAATTAATTTATAATTATAATAGAAGTAGAATAATTTATTTATTTGTAATGTGAAATACAGATTGGAGAATTGAAGAAAGGGTTAAATCCAATTACAATAATGGACTTGTCTTTTGGATCACCATACCTATCTACTGCAATCAAAACTGGCATTGTCACGGGTGTTATAGCCCTTGCTGTAAGACGCTTGTACCTTCTGCTTTACCACTTGTACCTTCAATTATTTTCTTCCACTTGCAATTTTTTTTTTTTTATAAAATTTTCATAAAACTCCTGAAACTATGTCAGTCACGGACCTACTGTTTGATCAACATCTATGGGCAACCAAAAATCCGTACAAAGTACATAATTTTAAATGTAATGTACATAATTTTAAATGTAAAACACATATGAGCGTCACGTAGGCAATTAGTGTTAATAACACACCCATTCACTTGGTGTTGAATAAAACCTCTTTTAACTATTAATTAAAGAAAAGATTAAAAAAGAGTTAAATGTCATTTTAATCTATGTGATTTGAACCATTTTGTCAGTTTAGTCCAAATGTTTCATTTTTCGTATGTGGGTCCAAAAATGTTTTACCGTTGTCATTTTAGTCCATTGGGCTAACTTCATCCATTTTTTCTATTAACGAAAAGGACAATTCGGTCATTTTATATGGCCGAATTAGTAATTACCCTTCTAGATAACAGAATTACATATAAAATGACCGAATTGCCCTTCTCTTTGACAGAAAAAATGAGTGAAGTTAACGCAGTGGACTAAAATGGCGATGGTGAAACCTTTTTAGACCCACAGGCGAAAAATGAAACCTTTAGCCTAAACTGGCAAAATTGACCAAACCACAGGGACTAAAATGGGACTAAAATGACATTTAACTCTTAAAAAAACAAGAAAATCTATGATTGGTTCTTTGCATATGGGCTCCACTTTTTCTCCCTCTCAGTCCCATTAATACAATGGCGAAGATCACCATAGCGCCCCCATGGGCCGTGTGCATTGGTGTTGGGGGCGCCACTCCACACCCAGCGGCCTAGGGTGATAAATGCTTCTGTCACTGATGTACTATTTGCTCTCCACTTGCAATTGTTTTTAATAATTCACACTGAATCTTTCATCAAAAGGTGACAACAGAAATTTTGGTACAAGGATACATACACAAAGTACAAGTAGTTATAGCATGTCTATCGTAAGGTTAATAATGTAATTTCAAACAGGAAGGAATTGCTGTTGGAAGAAGCTTTGCCATGTTCAAGAATTACAACATTGATGGTAACAAAGAGATGATTGCCTTTGGCATGATGAACATTGCTGGTTCATTCACTTCTTGCTACCTCACCACGGGTGTGTAAAATGACTATAATACCCTCTTCAATAAGTATTCAATATTAAATTTGTAATTTCTGTTTTATTGTTTAATTTAATATTTAGGGCCCTTTTCACGTTCGGCTGTAAACTTCAATGCTGGATGCAAAACCGCGGTATCAAACATTGTAATGGCTATTGCGGTGATGATAACATTGTTATTCCTAACGCCGTTGTTTCACTACACTCCACTTGTTGTACTTTCTTCCATTATCATATCCGCGATGCTTGGCCTTATTAATTATGAAGAAGCGATTCACCTATGGACACTAGACAAATTTGACTTTGTTGTATGCATGAGTGCATACTTCGGTGTTGTCTTTGGGAGTGTTGAAATTGGATTAGTTATCGCGGTATAGTACTATATTATACTTTTTAAATATGTTTTTTCGTTTTCAAATTTTAGTATTATAATCTAGCTCAAATGGGACAAATGCAGGTCGCATTGTCGTTGCTTAGGGTACTCCTATTTGTCTCGAGGCCAAGAACATCGACGCTAGGTCTCATACCCGATTCCACGATTTATAGAAGTATGGATCAATACCAAAATGCAAAAAGCGTTCCAGGAATCTTGATACTTCAAATCGAAGCACCTATTTACTTTGCTAACTCTAGCTATTTGAGGGAAAGGTATATTACTTCATTCTTTTTGTCTTTGTAATCATAAAAACATTTTTATTTGTGACTTCTAAAATTTTTATCTTTCTTTATTTGTCAGGATTGTGAGATGGGTTGATGAAGAGGAAGATAGGTTGAAGTCTTTAAAGGAGAATGACTTGCAATATGTCATTCTTGCATTGAGTGGTAAGTGACCAAAGGTTTAATTAAAATTTTATATAACTAAAAAATATACAGAAAAAAAAAATAATAATATAATAATAATGTTGGGGGTGGTTGCAGCTGTTGGAAATATTGATACAAGTGGGATAACAATGCTTGGAGAAGTTAAAAAGGTTATGGAAAGAAGAGGGCTAAAGGTATTTTAACACATTTTTACATACGTTTTAAAATCTGAGCGACACGTGATTGAAATTGAGTTTATTACTATTTGTAGTTGGTTTTAGCGAATCCGGGCGGAGAGGTAATAAAGAAGATGAACAAAGCGAAGTTGATAGAGGTGATCGGGCAAGAATGGATATATCTAACGGTGGGAGAGGCGGTTGGAGCGTGCAACTTTATGCTTCATACTTGCAAGAATGCCGAAAAGCCAACTTCTGGATCAGAATCAGGAAAAGAGAGTCGAAACGACAATAATGTCTAGTTGGATGTTGTTATTTGATCATTTGACAGCATTTTTCGTCGAAGGCGTATTCGTAATGATAAATAATTTGTATATTGATTAGCTTGTTTTGTCGAGTTCTTAGTTACGTATGTAAAATGTTCTTTGTACAGGCGTTAATATAAGCCTATGAAGAACATTTTACAATTAGAGGGCTATGAAATGAAACCAAAGTTCGGTTTTAATTATAGTAAATCAGGGCTATGAAATGAAATCAGAGTTCGGTTTTAATTATAGTAAATCAAATATAATTATGTCCCTCTTCTTCATCTCTCAAGTTATTTATTGGCGTATTCGGTTTGTTAAAAAATATGGAATGTTAGTAGAACATAGAAAAAAATGTTTATAAAATAAGTATAGAATATAAACTTTTATAACTAGATTAATTAATATATTTATCGATTAACTAAATTTAATAGTATTTATCGATAAAATTTTTTAAAAGTCTTAACTTCAACCCAATTTGCAATAAAATTTCAGTTAGTTTTGTCAACTACGAATGTATACTTGTAACTTCTATTTTGTTACAAAAAGTATGATCTGGAGTGAAATTAATTTCAATGGATTTTTTTTTTTTTTAGGATAAGTGAGCATTAGCCCGGCAAATATATTCCAAAGAAAAACATGTTGACAGGTGAGCATACCCCCCGAGACTCTTTCAATGGATTTTTTTTTTTTTAGGATAAACTCTTTCAATGGATTTTTTTTTTTTTTAGGATAAGTGAGCATTAGCCGGCAAACATATTCCAAAGAAAAACATGTTGACAGGTGAGCATACCCCCGAGACTCTTAAACGAGGACACCCCAAAACGGGCTTTGGGAACCTCACAAAACGAGAAATTATATAAATCCTACTAAGCATATAACAATTAACAACTAACTGCCTACTAGGAAAGGACATAAAATCTACCACTAAAAAAACAAAATACATCACAAGAACCAAGAGATGGGCCTGATCAGGAGAAGCCCAACAACAAAAAATTTCAATGGATTTTGTAATTGTAACTATACATGATCAATCATTACACTCTTGTCAAATTTATATTTAGAGGGTGTGTCACTACTACAAAATAGAGCATAAGACGGTGTGAAATGGGTTTTAAGACGGTGTTTTCAACACCGTCTTAAACTACACTGGTTTAAATCATATCTTTTTAGACGGTGTTCAGTTTGAACACCGGCTTAAAATTCATGACTTATTAGACGGTGTTCAGAGTCTGAACACCGGCTTATACCTCAAGTCTTATTAGACGGTGTTCAGAGTTTGAACACCGGCTTATACCTCAAGTCTTATTAGACGATGTTTAGTGAACATTTTCCAGAAATACATTTGCTAGAAATACATTTGCTTGCTGGAAAAAAAACGTATAAAAGGTTTTCCAGGAAATACATCAAGCTATATACATACACCAATGGAACATTTTCAAATCAAACCAAAATAATACATATTCAAATCAAAAATAAACCCGTAGACATCCAATTCGGAAATAAACCGTCAAATTACAATCATTTGTGAATACATAACAAGCTACGTTAAATTGCATAAATAAACTACATACGCTAATCTAACGAAATACCTAACTCCCTAAAAAACTTCGGCATCAACGTCATCAACAAAACATCTATCTCATTATCCGTTGCCTATCTCGTGTCGTGCCACATCTAAAATAAAAACAGATAGAAAGAGTTATTACAAATATTATAGACTAAATCTAAAGGCAAAGAGAAAAATCGGTAATAACATCGGCAATAAAGCTATGTATATATTTACATGTTATATACATCTGAACCTTCTAAGTTTAAAAAAAAATAAACAGTTAAGTAATAAATTGATAAACAAGTATATTTTACTTACTTCATCGGGAAACTGGTTTTGATACAAATTGACAAAGTCAAACATATGTTGGAGAACCATGTAGTACATCCAATCGCGATCCATCTGAAAATTCAAATAAACAAAAAAGTGATATGAGCGTATACGTATGATGTAAACCGGTTTTCTAAGGAGGTGAATCCTAACCCACTTTTTGAATACTCTATCTCAGAAGTACACATTTTAACGAGACGACATTTAAGAAAAAATCGGCAGCATTTCCCCTTAACTCCCCAAGTATGCGAAAAACCGCAAACCCGTGAGAGTAGAGGAAATACCAACCGATCTTTTCTTAAATGACAGTTCGTTAAAATGTATACATATCCTAAATGAGATAGAATATTCAAAAAGCAGTCCCGAACGGGACAATCCAAAATTTATCTCTATTAGATAAATTTTGGACGGGTAATTCTAAAGGGTTACCTAAATATATATTTATATACCTATATGTAAATGTAAATATATAACATCTATATGTAAATTTAAGATAGAAAATTTTCATATATCACTGAAAATAAATTATAACAATGTTAAACACATATACAATACATTAATGCCTTAGAAAAACAAAAGACAACTTCAATTTCTAACAAAAAAAACATATAACTAAACACATTTAAAACTATTTATAAAACTAAAAAACATTAAGTAACATATGTAAAGAAAAAAGAAACTAACCTTAAAGCTTTAAAAGCTTCTTAATGATGAAATTAAGTGAAGAAGGTGAGAAAGTTGGATGAAGAAGATGAGAGAATGAAGAAGGTGAGAAAGTTGGAAGAAAGATGAAGATTTGGTGAGTTGTTGGAGCTTCTGCAATTTGAATTTGATGAGTATATAAGACGGTGTTCAAAGGTAACACCGTCTAAAGGGTGCTATGTACACATAAGACGGGGTTTAAGCATAAGACGGTGTTGTATGGAATTTTGTTGATTATTTTAATTGGGTTGGTGTAACGGTCATGTGAGGATTTGATTTTAAGACGGGGTTATTAAAATAACACCGTCTAAAGCATGAGCATATAAGACGGTGTTCAAACCGTCTAAAGGGTGCGTATGTAACCATAAGACGGGGTTGAAGCATAAGACGGTGTTTTATGGAATTTTGTTGAATATTTTAATTGGATTTGCACAACGGTCATGTGAGGAATTGATTTTAAGACGGGGTTATTAAAATAACACCGTCTAAACCAAATATTGAACACCGTCTTATGCTCTATTTTGTAGTAGTGTGTGGAATTACATTTTCTAAAGGAAGATCAATACATATATGCATCGGTTTATCTCCACATGTTGGTATAACCTGATTTAATTTTTGGGAAAAAATTTAAAATAAAGCCGACAACTTTTCACAAATAATTTGTCAAATAATATTTTTCATATTATTTACATTTTGATACAATTAATTTGTCTTATAAGGCAATCCAAAAACCCTCTTAACATCATAAATTGAATATAGAGTTATTGGATTTTAATAATCCTAAGTTTCACCTGTTGACCAATATTAATCCCAACTTTAAAATTTACCTCCAATAATCCCAACTTGTAAAAGTTTGGCCGCCATTGATCCTTTTCTAACATAGATGCACTTAAATCAATTGAGGAATCTTTAGATGTAATTGAATCTATTGAGGATATCAAATTCTTATATGTATGAAAAGGATCAATGGTGGCCAAACTTTTACAAGTTGGGATTATTGGAGGGAAATTTTAAAGTTGAGATTATTATCGGCCAACAGGTGAAACTTAGGATTATTAAATCCAATAACCCTTGAATATAAAATGTGATTATAATGAGTATTATGTAAATTATAACATAACTTTTTGTAGTAAAATGGTGTTGGATGGTGTAACATATATAATTACTTAAAATAAAACTTAAACGGGTTTTAAAACGTTTAACATGCTTTATTTCTATTAAATATCTGTTAAACTTTTAGAAAACAAAAGACTCAAATAACGGAAACGGGTCGGGTACAAATTGATCTTGTAGGGCTTTGCCAAATTCAAACAAATTCATGTGGCGTTCTTTCTGCCTTTTTGGTTTTACCAAGACTTTTCAAATGTGATCGGTGTATTTTGTGTACTCCTTATTTTGTATTAATTATAACTAGATGGAACTCCCCGCCGCGTTGCGGCCGGGGCCTTAGAAATTTAGACGCAAAATACACAAACGCTAGATGGAACCGGTTGCGTTGGCGTAGGGTAAATGATAGCAAACAATAACCATGTAAAACCCACAACAATACAGAACTTAAAAACATCAACCAACTTGAATTACACAAACATGCAAACATGTTTCATAATGAAAACAACATTACAACGTAAAAGACATGTACTACTTCGATCAGAGTGCCACATCTCAACTGGCTCAACAAAAACGAATTCAATTCTAGAAAGCCGCCTTCTTTCCATTACGGCTTGCCTCTTTTAGGATTTTTGGTACCTGTTTACTTCTCAAAGACTCGCATTGTGCATTATACCAATTACCTAACACCCCCTAGGCTCTCATACCAAATGAAACTCACGTAAAAGAATGTTTGTGTTTTACGGCTTGAATTGTTTTTCATTGATTCCAGAATTTACATTAAATAATAAACATACAAACTTGATCCTAAAGAACAGGAACTAAAACTACCTAGTGCTCACATGAACTTCCTAAAAGCCAGGAGAACAAAGCCACTAAGTTTGACTCATTAAATTACAATAAGGCATGTGAAATAAAAACAACTAAATAAGTGAATTGCAATCTCCTAAACCCGTGATCTGATCCTCAACTTTGACCCATGACCTGTTCACTTGTAGTGTTGACCCATGACCCGATATGTGACGACCCATGACCCGTAAACGAACCGATTAATCCAACAATATGTTTTCCTTATAAAGTCTTTTTTTTTACATTTTAACTCATTAGAAGTAACATAGAACCCAAATAGATATGTTTCATTTAAAAGAGTTGGTTTGTATCTTTTGACCATCTTTGTTATCTTTCTTATTTCTATGTATAAGGAATGAGGGAAACAAACCTGCTGCACATTGTCTTTTGCATGTTGGGGTATTTTTAACAGCCTTTTTCTATCAACTTATCGGTCTTCTCTTCTCCTGGAAATCAATACATAAATAAATATACGGCTTATTTCTTTCGTAACAGATGATGATAAGCTAACACAATCCAAAGATCCTAATTAATACCTGAGTTGACCCAGAATTTGACCAGCATCGTGTTGTGCTTTATGGGAATCCGTATTATGTTTTGGCAAAGAATCTACAGATGTAATGATGCCATCTTTTTGCTCAAAAAGAGCTTTCATTAAATGGTCAAATTTCATAATTTGTTGTTGGCTACATTGTGCTGCATCTGTAGCACCAACAATTCCCTTCCATTCCATGCCATCATGGCATAACCTTGAGGATGGAACAAGTGTTTTTATCAATAAAACATAAATCTATATGAGAAGAATGCATCAGATATATGCAAACAAATGGTATTTTAGAAGGACAAAATATCCACATTACTCATAATGGCTACTGTTTTTTTATATTGCTTGTGTTCTACTGTTCAACAAACCCTTTATCAAGGTAGCTACAACAGTGTTTCAGTATTGAATTTATCATTAACTTTTTCTACTTGTAACGTAAGCTTTTATTATGTAGTCAGATAAATATATAACGTTGTAAAAGGTCATGCCGATTAGGCTGTACGACTAACAACAACACACTAACGTATCATCACTAATATCACTTATTCACTTGTATTGTACCTATTCTAATTAAGTACACTATGATATAATTAATGTAATTACATTAAACTATAGCTATAGAATAAATTTTATAAAGTAAAGTTCTTTCAGTCAAACAACTTGAAGAGAAAATAAACATCAATAATTCTACAACAATTATAAGCTGACGCAACACAAGGTATACAAATTCAGAACAACCCATACTAACTTATAGCTTAATCACGTAACAACGAAAATTAAACTAACCTTGAAAAAGAATCGACTGCTGTCATAGCGTGTAGACTAAACTTCATCAGCAACATGTTCATCTTGTCCCTCCCACATTGCCATGCCTTCTCCACTCCTCTCTAAAAAATAACCGAAGATTTAACACCTTACAACACACACGGATACCCAAATCCAAAAGTAATTAAAAGCACAACCTGAAGCAAAAATGATTAGGTATTTTGATTACTAAACCACCTTCTAACCTGTGTAGATCTTAGCAGCCCTTGCGCAGAACTGGAAGGATATTTGCCAAGGTCTAAACATAGTAGATATCTTTCCTTGCAAATATATAAGATCATTGAAGGCATTTTTTTGTAATTTAATCTAAGTAAATGTAAATCATATCTACTTCAATAACTAATATCTATACGGGTTCAAAAGTAATATGAACTGAAAAGATAATGGAAAAGAAATTTTAAGAAACAGATCATACCTTCAGTCTTTATTTGCTATCAAAAGCATCATATGATCCGTCATCTGCGAATGCGAATGTGTGATGAACCTAAAGACTGAAACAAAATGTTTATATTTCATTCAGCAACTAATATAGTAATATTTTATAAATAAAAAATCATGCCTTCAGTCTTTACTGCTATTGCCGAAACTATATCCATTAATCGTCTAAATTTACATATCAAGCGCCATGGTCGTCGAAGTTCTTATCTTCCTCTCCGACCTCATGTTGAACCGCCAGATTGTCGGACGATCGATAGGGATGAAACCCTAGCCGCCGCCTGTTATCGCCGGTTTATGTACCACCGCCGATCATCAATCTTTTGTAGTTTCTACAACCCATGAAGGAAGAATGGGTCGATGACGAAGACTGTTCAGCCGCAATAAAAACCAATTTCCAGCGTCTGTGTGAACTGTGAAGTAATTGACACGTGATCTCTCTTCTTTCTCTAGATTTCAATTCTGGGTGTGTGAAATAAGAAAAGGCAGAAGAGGAGACGATGCAGGGAAGAAGCATGGCATAAAGAGTTGTACTCGATGTGTTGGGAAGGAAAAAGGGCGGTGCCTTTGTTAAGAAAAGTATACGTGGCAGAAGATGGGAAAAGGCTGCACCACAGATGGGAAAAAGGCTGCACCAACAATTTGTACAGTACAACAGCATTTGTACAACAATTTGTACACAAAATACAACCCTTTATGCCTAAAATTGTTGCTAATTTATATTATATAAATACTATTGCATGATATTGTAACAAAGTATAGTACTTTAGTTTGTTTTACTATTTTGTAAGTTTGAGAAAAAAAAACATAAAAATTTAAATGGTGAATCTATCTATACTTTCTATAAAAGGAGAAATCCCAATGACATAAGAAAAGCTGATGTGTCAGCAGGAGAGGCTGTCCAACAAGGCTTTTCTTATGTCATTATTACATCATAAAGCCTAATATATAAATCACTTTAAAATACATTTAATGTTCTATCAAACCACTGCCTTGTGTATTTTCAAGTGTTAAAGATCTGGCCTACATTCCAAAGGGCAAACCACTGCCCATATACAAGAAAGTAGCCGCTGATTCTTTTGGCAAACGTATACTTAGCAGCAGTAATTGTTGTTATCTTCCGTAATGCTTTTAGATCAGCAGATGTTTAACGCTAATTACCGGGAAATTCAAATTCAAATATGCATGGGAATAAGTAATTAGCAATTAATGCATGTCACTCAGAAACTCATGTCAATCATCCTTCTTATATAAGGCTTTTCTTCTCATTTCGTTCTTCATATTTCATCACGCTTTCATCTTCTCTGATTTTGAAATTTGAAATTTAATCACAATCCGAATTCCGAATTAGAAGCATGTCAATATCAGTTGACAGTAATAATCTTAGTTTTGTTAACGATTTGAATCCTGGGAAAGATATGTGGAACATGAAAGCGAGAATTATTCGAAAATGGAATCAGGGTTACAAGATGGATCTCATCTTCATTGATGAGAAGGTAATTTGTATCTCTGTTTTTCCGTTTTATTAGAGAATGTAGTGTTGTATGCTAAAAAGATACTTTCTTTAAATGTTCTTCAGGGTGCTAAGATTCACGCAGGTATTAAGACTCGTCTGATACCTGTTTTTGATGGTCAGCTTCAAGAAGATGCTGTTGTGATTCTGTCCAAATTTGGTGTTGGTGAGAATAAAGATTTATATAAAGTAGTGGTGCAGCCTTATAAAATCAACTTTTATAGATGCATAACTGTTACTCCTATGAGAGATTGGCAAGGTGTTGAGTATGGTTTCAACTTCAGAGCTTATGAAGATATTCTTCAAGGAGAGGCGTTAAACGCCTTGAGTGTTGGTAGTGTATATTTTTGTAATCATGTCTTGCTTGTATAATATTTGAGAGTTTTACTTATATTCTTGTATAATGTGATTATATAGATGTTGTTGGATCTGTGATTTGTTGTGGAGATCTTGAAATCTTTGATTGACCTCCAAAGCAGACTAAGAAGATGAATTTCGATATTGAAGACTTGGAGTAAGTTGTTGTTTACATGTGCAGTCATGTACTGATCATTGTTTGTATTTAATGATGTTAATAAATAAGATGAAGAATGTTGGATCATGGTAATGGTAATAAATGAGATCTATAGTGTTTGTATGTAATGCTGAATCATGGTAATAAATAAGGTCTACAGTTTATTCTTAGTGAATATGGTAGTTAATTTATGGCTCATTTGCTACTTTAATAAATGTCATAATTTTCCTTTGATTTTCTGTTTTTATTCATTCAATGTTGTTTTGATATCAGAGATTTGTAAAGAAATGGTCATAAATTAGTCTTTAGTATATCGTCATATGAATATTCTTTTCATGTAGGGGTAAGGTTTTGCGGTGTACTGTGTGGAATGATTATGCTCTGCAGATTAAGAACTTCATTTCTAAAATCTCACCTCATGAGCATGTGATGGCTGTTATACAGCATGGAAAGTGTAAGGAATGGAAAGGTATTTTTGTTACTTTCTGCAAATCCCACTATCCTGTTTATTTCTGGCAATATAAAGATAGGTATACATTAAATATCTATATACTTTTCCATGTAGGTGAATATACTGTTCAAAGTGATAAGTTTGCAACACGAATTTTTTTGAATGAAGATATTGATGAAGTTAATGAGCTAAGGAGGAGGTAATTTGTCATTGTAATTTCTCTTGTATATAGATGTTCAAGTCAAATACTTGGTTTCATGTTATTTTTATACTAATTCTAATCATTTGTGGTATTCAAAAGGCTTATACTAAAGTTTGGACAAGGGAGTGGTTCTACTTCTCAAACAATACTATCGTCTCAGAGTGTTTTTCCATTGCATAAAGAATTTGTAACTGATGGTGTGAAGAAACATGTTGATGAGATTAGTGAGATAGAAAAGGTTTCACATCTTTTTATATAGTTTGGTTATTTGTTTGGTTTATCACCTTCATGTTTTTACAGGAAGTGTCTTGTGTTTTTACAGGAAATGTCTTGTGTTGTGTTGTGTTGTGGTTGCGACAATTAAGATTGTACAAGAAGAGTATGGTTGGTTTTATGCTGCCTGTCGTAAGTGTTTCAAGAAGGTGATGGGTAAAAGTGAATACTTGCGGAATGTTGAAAATGTTTCAGATGATATTCTTCGATTGCCTGCGACTTCTTTGGTTTGTATCAAATGTCATACGAAATGTACATCGATCACCACAAAGTAAGCAATGATGATTATTTAGCGTTATATTTATATAAGTAACATTCTAAGACTGATATTTGAACATAGTTTTGCAGTTTACTTAGTTAGTTGTGTGTATTTCAGGTTCAAGGTGCAAGTGCGGGTGCAGGATGAGAGTGGTAGTGTTTCTTTTGTTATGTTTGATAGAGATGTTCAGAAGCTTCTTGGATTAGCGGCGAGTGACATACGAGAGAGGCAGGTTAAGGCCAATGATACTGGATTCCCTCATGAGATATTTCGATTGGTTGATAAGAAGGCTGCTTTTAAGATTGATGTTTCAGAGTTCAATCTTAAAAATGACTATCGTATTTATATTGTGCAAAAAAAAATGTGATGATCCAGTAATAATTGTTGAGTTGGTTGGTGGAGATGGTAATGGTGATGAAAATACTAATGAGGTAGCAAATAAAATTACTCTTTCAATCTATTGATTTTTCTTTTGAGTTTTAAACACTGGATTCTATACTTTTTATATGATATCATATATTATGATCCTTTAGGTTACTCAAGAGATAGCTGACGTTAAAGACGTTAACCTTTCAGAATCTTCCCAGGTGTCTGCTGAACGAACTTCAAGGGTGAGTGTTTATTTTTAAATTAGTTTAGTATGTTTAAAAAGAGTTCATTATTTTATTAAATGAGACCAATAGTTGTTTTGTGATCTGTTGCAAGGATGTTGTCTCTGTTACGGCCGACTCTTCAGCCGTTGCAGTTGAAAAGGATTCTGGATCAAGTCCCAATGGAAAGCGGATGGCTCGAGATGTTGATGTTGTCAACGTTGGTGAGCTATCCACTAATGTGAGAAGAACCCGGAAGAAGCTGACTAAGGTTAACAATTAGATGCTTATGAAAAAACAATTCTTATGAGAGATAAGTGAAACCACTTATTTTTGAAGAATCCTTGTGGTTTTTATTTATGTCTGTTAACTGTTGTTTTAACAAACTGTGGTTAAAAGTTTGGTTTGTAAAGGCTACGATGATGAATATGGTATGTAATGTCTACGGTTTGAATATCAAGTAAGGTTAACCTTTTGTTTGTTATATAATATTGTTATTATACATTATATGCATTTTTGGTGATATTGATGGACTGAATAAGTAGTAGGGTTGTATATTATTGTTAGATTGATGAATGAAAATTTAATCAATTGGTTAGTCGGAAAACTGTTGGGGTCTGAGATACATTAACATCTGTTAGAGGCTAAGCACTGTTATAGTGTGCAAACATCTGTTAACCCCTAAGCACTGTTAAAATATCTGTTAAAGGCTAAGCACTGTTATATCGTGCTTCAACAAACCTTATGAGCTGTTGATCATCATCTGTTAAAGATCTTATATTATAGATCTTCTGTTGAATTGTGTAATATCTGTTGGTGAACAGCAGAACTTAGGTTCATCATACATTTTACTTCATCAGCAGAGGTTCTCTTTAGTAGACCTTTGTTTCAGCAGTCTTTGTCTTAACAGACCTTTTGGTTCATCAGCAGAGTTTGTTTGGCTATTGATGGACTGGATAAGTAGCAGGGTTGTATGTTATTGTTAGATTGATGAATGAAAATTTAATTAATTGGTTAGTCGGAAAACTGTTGGGGTCTGAGATACATTAACATCTGTTAGAGGCTAAGCCCTGTTATAGCGTGCTAACATCTGTTAACCCCTAAGCACCGTTAAAGATCTGTTAAAGGCTAAGCACTGTTATAGCGTGCTTCAACAAACCTTATGAGCTATTGATCATCATCTGTTAAAGATCTTATATTATATATCTTCTGTTGAATTGTGTAATATCTGTTGGTGCACAACAGAACTTAGGTTCATCATACATTTTGCTTCATCAGCAGAGGTAAGACCACAAAGTTTTGAAAGTATATACTAAGACTACATAACTTCATTCTTAAGTTAGTTTCCAAAGAAGAAATTTGTCCATCAAACATGTCAACTAAAACATAAATTATTAAAGGCTGAAAAGGTGTTCAAAGATCATGTCAACAAACTTCAAAGCGTATTCTATCTCCTCTTACTTTTCTTCGACTATCTCAAACCTTAGCTTTTTCCCCACAAATATTCCCGTTTCATCCATGATACGCTGCCAGTTTGTATGCATCACTAGATGGTTGTTGTCGTCAGGTCTTCTAGGATCTCTCCTAACAACCAGCTGTACCAAAAACTTCACATGACCAAATGACAGCACAGCTCTACGGTAATTATTTAGCTGGTGTTCTCGAACAAAGTTCCTCGGTATTGCCTGTAGAGGAAAATTCTTTCTTTAGTTATTCATTCAAAACAACATATAACTTTAAGTAATAACAGATAGATCCATGATTATAAGTAAAATCAACCATATTAAAAGTAGATATGTAAATACCAAGCTGTGTGTCTCTAAAACATGGTATTCAAACTGTTTTTTATAATATGGACGCCGATTGCGGTGTTGGTGATTGGTACGGCTGCAGTGATGTTTTGTCTCCCTGTGAAGTGCAATCCCGTCTTTGTTAAAAACCTTCACAGTGAAGTTAAAGTCGTCTTCAGGAGTACTTCCCATCCATTGAAACAGCAGTTGGCAGCTTTCCTCAATGTCATTTTCGAAGCAAAATGTTGTCCATCCTGGTCCCATAAAACCAGCAGCTAATCCCTTTTTGTTTTCAGGAGAGAAAACATAATGCACATCAACTTTACTACTCTGCTTTGGTCCATGTACTCTGGCAACCAAGTTATCAAATTTTAATCTCCTTTGCGACAACAGCTTCAGCAAATCGTGTGGTAAATGCTATAATTTTCATATATTTTAGAAATGTCATATTAGATTTTATATAGGATACAAAATATAAATAAGAAGTTTTTCTAACAGTCCAAAAGATACACTGCAATATATAAAAATAAGTAGCAATTTTTAACCTGCTTATCGTATGTTTCTTCTTCAGCCTGTATCAAGCAACCATGAACATAATCTTTATTCGAGCCATCTTTCCTAATCTCCAATCCCTCATTGTTCAAAACATTTATCTCAAATTTTGCTTCCTTCAATTTTTTTAAACACAGCTTGTGTATGTTGTTATTTCTATAAGTTTCAACAAACCGAGTCCATTTTGGCCCGTTTATTCTCTTACTTTTATGACCGATGCTCTGTACTGCAATCTTATACTTAAAACCGTATAATCAACCAACTTTATCACTTCACACTTTCTTGGTAATTGGTTACTCATTATCCTTGGAAGTACCTATGTATATAAAATACACAACATTTAATATATCTTTAATTTTATAAATACAGTTTTTAGCATACAATTGTGATTTGAGCTAATTTGTTCTAAGAATATAGCTTACCAATCCTTCATTTAGGTCTGCCAATTGAGAGACATTGATAATTATCATAAACTCCATCTGAAAGTAAAAAAATACAATAACAGTTAAATACTAAAATATAAAATCAATTGTATCTGAAAAACATTCTATTTAAGGTATAAAAAAATATCCAACACTCTGTAGGACCAAACTTATATGTTGTGTACTTCAATATGGTCCCTACAACCAACAATATGAATCTAACACTGTGTAAGATCAAATTTTTATTCTTGTATAATTAAAAAGTATTATATGGCAATAAAGTTTTCAAATATCCATGTTTGTGTCAACTTCAAACTTTAGTTTTTTTCAGCAAACAAGGCTATATTCACTTACAAATCAGACATATGAGTACTATGTGTAAGGATAGTGAAAAAAGGCCGAAAGTGTGAGAAGTGTATTATAACACTATATATAATACTATATAACACCATATAAACACCGTATAACAATATGTAACACCATATAATACCATATAACACTATGTAACACTATATAACATTATATAACAAATATAACACTATACATCTATCATAGACATGCTATCAGACAAACTATAGTGTTATATTTGTTATATAATGATATATAGTGTTATATAGTGTTATATGGTATTATATGGTGTTACATATTGTTATACGGTGTTTATATGGTGTTATATAGTATTATATATAGTGTTATAATACACTTCTCACACTTTGAGCACTTTTTACAGGATCCTCTACCTGAGTACTATAAACTGATTGCAGAATATTTTATCAAAATTAATATTGATAGAACAAATGTATCAACACTACATGGCAGTTCATACAACAATTCTAAAACTATTCGTAAAATTTACAACCAAATATTTATTAAACAATAATATTTCAGATTGTTATTTAGATGGAATGAATCAAAATGTAACTAAATAGGTTGATATAAATCTTATTATAAAAAAAAAACATGTTCATATAAGTTTATCTATTTTAACATCAGTAGATTATGATTTTGATGTTTATATAATTTGAAATGAGAAAACTGAAAGGAACATGTCAAAGCATACCTGTAAAATACACAAGAGAAAAAAAATAGCTGATCTAAAACTTTAAACTTCTGATCGTCAAGTCTGAGGAAGAAGAAACTGTAGAGTTTTTTCGCCGGAGAAGAAGAGGTGAGATTGTATTGGGATTGTTGAAAATAAGAAATTTATCTATTAACTTATAATTGTTTATTTATTTAACTTATAATAATCTTTAATATCGGGATTTAAAAACTATTTTTAATTATATAAGCAGTGGTTATTGTTGTGCAAAATTGCCCTGTTTTAATGTAAAAGGGGGTAAAGTATAAATTTTACAAAATTTAATTTCAACCAACCAGTATAAATGTAACATCTGTATTAACTCCATTTAATATACTTTTCATCTCCATTATTAAATATAAGCTTCAGAAAACATATTCGGAAGTTTTCTCAAAATAACTTTCTTATCAAAATCGACAAGGTTCTATTTCCCAATATAGATTACACGCTATAAAATCAAGTATTGTTTCTTTGAATTTATTGTTTGTATTATATATGTTAGATTAATCATTATTTGATGTTATGGGTATGTGTTTGTCACTGACGGCGTTTCATATTCTCTCTTGAAGCAAATAATAGTTGTTGTAATCCGGTGTATTTTTATTGATTAAGTACTGCATTAACTTAAATAAAGTCACTGATAGCATTCTCTGTCACAATTTGTGCATGCATCTTCGTGATGTTGTCTTCTACATTACGATTGATAAATCAACCATATAATTTTTGTTTGATGCTCATTTGCTTAATTGTTGTGAAAGATGATGATTTTCGTTTTGTGCTTTGTTTTTATAATACCTTAAGTGTGTGATTATACAAATAGTCCAGTTAATATTTGGTACTTTTGTTTTTTAAGTGCAGATTTATTTTAAGTGATGTTAGTGATGTCTATTTTATAATGTTGTTTGTCTATGACTTTTGTTGGATGTTGTTCATTTTTATAACTTGTAAGTTTAAATTGTTTATTGCAGATATGAATCTAACCAATCAAACACCATCCTTTTTACAATTCCTTAATGAAGATGATTTTATATTTTTGGTACGTTTTTTAACTTTCCTTCTACTATTAGGATTCTACGTTAATTTTTTATGTAAGATGTTTGTTAACTACTGTTGCAGAATATACCACTTAATTTTCAGACTCTGTTGTGGGGCAAGGAGGTCCCGTATGGGCGAATTGCAGAGTTACTTGATGGTGACAAATCATGGTTAGTACGAGTAAGGAAGAGACATGATCATTGTATATTTACGGATGGATGGACAAAGTTTGTTAGAGATTGTTGTTTGAAAACGAAAGATGTTGTATTGGTGAAAGCTATTGGACGTTTGTCATTCGTTGTCTCATGTTTTAAAGAAAAAGTCTACGAGAACTCTTACATTTCAGAAAATATTAGCCCTGAAGTTGGCATGACTGTAAGTAACGATATATTATTTTGTTACTTACTCTAAATATTTTATGCTAGCTCAACAGCTTGTTAACATCTGTTTGCCCTTTTAACGTCTGTTTCCTTATAATCTTAACATCTGTTGACTAACATTTTTAACTTCTGTTGACTAAGTCTTTTAATCTCGGTTGACTAACATCTGATATTTAAGATCTGTCCACGTTGCAACCTCTGCTGGACATAATGGATGACAGTTGTTACGAAACCTCTGTTGGATAGCAACAGAGGTATGTAATAGTTGATAGCCAAACAGTGGTTAGGTTATGTGTAAATACTGTAACTACTGTTGACTAACCCTGTTAAGTAATTCTCATTTTAACTTTTGTTGACTAATCCGTTGTAACTTCTGTTGCTCATTAGTTCATATCAAATTTGTAAGTGTGCGCTAAATATTCATTTGTTTCTTCTATAGCTAATTGCTGACAAATTTTGGAAACAATTCTATGGTAAAAATTACGAGTATGGGATGGCAACTATCTATGTTGGCGAAAGGTTTTGGAATGTGATGATGAAAGGATGGACTGATGGATGCAGATTTACTGATGGATGGTCAAAATTGATTGAAGAAGTTCCCATACCAGTTGAATCTTGGTTAAGTTTCACCATGATTGCATCTAAAACGTTTGAGCTTTCCGTTTTCCATTTCGAGTCTGGAACTGAGGTTTCCTTCAAGAAAGGTGATGTAGTTGTTTTGGATGATTCAGTTTATGGAGATGATGGGTTTGATTTATTGGTTGCGGTATAAAATTTTGATGATAAAATACATTGTTTGATAACATGACGGTGATAAGTAACTTTTATTGTATTATGCTAATAACTTTTGAAATCTCATTTTGTAGGCTAAACACAAACAGCTTCTGGATTCCGGGGAAGTTGCTTTGAATGATGTGGATACTGGAGCTTCGGTTGGTAATTCTAAGCAGCTTACGAGTTTTGAGGATATTATTAATGTATATATACACATGTAATATTTATATATTATTATGATTTAAAATATGGTTTCTTATATATGATCCTTCTTATAAATATAGTTTGCTGATGATGGGCTATTTGATTCAAAGATTGCGTGTCTGGTTGATGAGTCAGATGTCAAAAATGCTATAAATTTATAATTTTCTACGCATATATTTTATTGTATTATAAGTATAAGAAGGTTTTTTTAAATTTTGTTGTAGCTTGAAGATCATTCTGTAAAAATAGCTGATGATGTTAACGATCTTCAACTACAGTCTAAAGATTTTCCTGTTCGTGACATTTCTGCCTCTTCAAGTGTTGTATCTAATGTAAGTGTTTATTAGTTTTATACTGTCTATTTTATTATTGTCTCAATATATTGATATTCTTTTGTATGATTGAGTCTTAAACTTCAAAGCTGAGTTGAGAAGATAGTTTGTGTTGATAAAGAAAGTTATAAAATTTCAAGAATTTAGAGTTGTTATATTCTAAATTAATTTACTTAGGTGGAAAAGATGCGCAAACTTCGTGACAAGACAATTGTAGAGGATAATAAAGCTGTTGATAGACCGTGTAAAGTTCGAAAGGTTCATTTAGTATCATCCACTTCAGAATCAATCTTACACTTCACCACACATGCTGAAGACAGACTTGTAAGCTTTTGCAGTCGTTGCTTTGTTTCGTTATTTCAACAATTTCAGTTATATATTAATATTTTATAAAATTCACTATTCAATTTTTTGTTTTTTAGCAACTGCCATCGGATGTATCGTCTGCGTTGGATCTGCATACTGATAATCCTAAGCCTATCAAGATCCAGAATCTCAAATGTGAAGTCCAAGAACTGTTTACAACATCTCAAAAAACCAATACTGGATTCAACTATGATATTGTTGGATGGTCTTCTTATCTGAGATCTTGCAATATTGCTTTTGGTGATGAACTTTAGTTAGAGTTTCACAAGTCTACTCAATTGCTGAAGTTAAAAAAAGTTGTGCATATCGTGACAAAGATAAAGTCCTCTTAGTTTCATGTCATGATTGTTTGTGGTTGTACATTTGGTTTGTTGGTGGTACTAATTTTGCTTCTTAGACATGTTCTATATGTGTAGTTATGTCGATAAACAAGTTTCATTGTCAATGGGTGGGTGCTACTTTTTTTTGTGGATAGCACAATGGAAATACTCATATGTATCTTATATATTAACTAATGATGCATGTCTATAGTTGTCTTTTAGCTATAATAGATAACACGTTTTGGTACAATATCTATACACATACGTATATGTTCCATCAATATGTGTTATGCATGGTTTTCTAACACATGTTGTTAATAACATTATTCTCTTAATATCTGTTTACTAACCTTTGCAGTTTCTGTTGACTGACCTTTTTAACATGGGTTGACTAACATCTGATAGTTACTATCTAGCCATCTAGCAAGCTCTGTTGGAGATAATGGATGACAGTTCTTATTAAAGTCTATTGGAAAGCAACAAAAATTTTTAACAGTTAATAGACAACAGTGGTTTGCTATCAACATAATGGAATTGTTGTTGAATAAACCTATTGATCATTAATTTATATCAATTTTGTAAGTCTGCACTAATTATTTTTTTACTCTCTGTCAATATATGTTATGCATGGTTTTCTAAGAAACGACCCGTGTTTGCACACGGGTCTTACCGCTAGTACTATATAATAAAAGAAACCACTTTAGGGACACTTGTCATTATATTAGGTCATCTCTTATAGATAATTATTATTTTAGTTTATGCTTTTCTAATTAATTACAGATAACCTCCTACTAAATATTATTTAGTTTAATATCTTATATTATAGATAACCCTCCTACTAAATATTATTAGTTTAATTTCAGTGAGTTTTATATATTCATAAATCTTAAATATAAAACGACTTATTTCATTCTTCCATATTTAGACCATGCACACTTTACTTTGTTATTTCACCTTACTCCATATTTAGACCATATACTCTACTTTAATTCCATTCTTTATAGTCTATTCGGTTATCTTTATACTCAGTATTTCATCTCCACCTCCCCTTTTGTAGTGTTGTTTGTCACATTTGTAGCGTTGGTTATCAATCCATGATATGAAAACAAATTATGCTATCGATTGAAAGAACCGATGATGTGAACATCTATACTATACAATAAAAGAAACCAATATGTGACACGTGTAATTCATTGGAGGCATCTATTTTTGAGGTTTTCCGTCTTTCTTTTATATTTATTATTTAGTATATAAATTAGATTTTTTACTATTATTAGTATTTTTATTATTTATCAAATATATTGATTAATTAAATTTTATATTAATCCAAAAATATATTTATTTAATACACTATTAATCCAAAATTTTATTTATTTAATATACTATTAATCTAAAATTACATTTATTCAACTCGTATAATACATAGAGTTTTTGAAGATTTAACCTTTTAATTATTTGGTATATAAATTACAATACACAAGATTCTTAAAAATATAATTTTTTTATTATTTAATATATAGAATTACATTTATTCAACTCGTGTAATAAATAAGGTTTTTAAAGATATATTGTTTTATTATTTAGCATATAAAATTACATTTAATACACGGGGTTATAACCTAGTTAATACTATAAAGGAGCCAACCCGTTCGATGGAATGAGCAAATTCTATGGAAAACCATTTGGATGAATATTCAAAAAGGAATTAATCGGCGTAGATCTGTAATATTGCAAAGGATAAAAGGAAAATAAGATGAATAATCTAATAATTTAAGGGGGAAAATTAGTCGTTTAAAAATAGAAAATGAAGAGGCAATTAATTAATTGTTTTAGGAACTAAAAGATTGGCTTCAAGTTAGATCTAACTATCTAAGTGGGTCGTCAACTTAATTTTGCATATGGGATTTACTAAATCCAACATGTTGGGCTTAACTAATTCTTTGATTGGTTGGGCTTATACAAATAATTATGGAGTTTGAGCTGCTACTGGTCCAAAAAAGAACCCACCCATCACAAAAACTATAAAAAGAAACGCAGTAGACAATTTTAGAAAACAAATGGGAGTTTTAATTAATTAATTTGTAATAAACAAATGGGACATGTTTGAACATGTTTGTGTTGTGGACATAAATGATTGGCTAATCCTTGTCTACAACGATTAATTGACCTTTATATGATTGTCTAGCATTTGAAGAACGAATTTGTTTTTATTAAAGAGTTAAATCTCTATTGGTTCATGTGCTTTCTAAATATTGGGTATGTTTAATATGGATATTTTAGGAGCTTTTAGAAGCTTCTAGCTTTAAGTTTTTAAGAAAAAGCTTCTATTCAATAAAAAGACTTGTTTGGTTGAAGGAGCTTGAACCTTTTAGGTTAGGAGCTTGAAGCTTTTGGTTGAAAGCTCCTACTAGTAGCGTTTAGAAGTAGCTACAAGTTTTTTCGGAAAAAAAATGACTATTTTAACCTCTAAAAATAATGAACTTTTTAATGCACAAACCTTTTAAATTTTTTATTATGTCTATTTTGGTAATTTTATACATTTTATTAAAAGCTCCAGCTACTCTGCCAAACACCAAATATATCTAAAAAGAGACAACTACTAGCTACCAGCACCAGCTACCAGCTTCCAGCCACCAGCCACCAGCCACCAGCTACTTTTGCCAAACATACCCATTGTAGATTTGGTTATAGTGGTTCAATAATTACACATTTGGTCTCAGTGGTTATAATTTTTGTACTCGTGTGATCCTTATCACTAAACTCTGTTAAATTATCCAGTTAAGTTTGTATTAAATTAAAAAGTACCTTTACTTAATAAGGAAAACAATAAATAGAAAATAGTTTAATTAAAACAAATATCTTTGTGAGTCCCACCCCCACCTCTTCTTCTCCAAATCACCACCATCACTACCACCCACCTAAATATATATATATATATATATATATATATATATATATATATATATATATATGGTAGGGTTCCAGCGTGAACCTAATCCCATGCGTGAACTGCGTGAACTAATCTGGACCATTGATTTCCTTTTTAGTTGTTAAGGGCATGATTGTAATTATATAAAAATTAGATTTAAATCATTATTTTAGTAATTGAATTAAGTTACATCTTTCCTATTTTAAATTCATTATCCACATTAACTTTTATTTCATTTTTTTTAGATTTCACCACCAGAATTCGGATTATGATTTTTAAGATTCACGTAACCTTCATATTTCAACGGTATACACATGTGTACTTGGATATGAATTGAACAGTACACATGTGTACTCAGCATGGTACATATGTGTAATTAGCTACATAATACATACATATAAACAAAACCTGTAAAACTATTTTATATTAAGCAAATAACAAGTTCCATAATGTTTGCCAAACATAAAAAAAACATACAATTACAAGTTCCAGTTTTGTGAAAACAATAAACGCAACATAATCGGAAAAATAAAAAAGACATAGTCTTTTTAAAACTATTCGCCACGTTGTATGCTGAATCATCCTTATCGACCAAGCAAACAAACATAGGTGAATCATCCTTATCAACCTTCCATCTCCACTTTTCTCGTTTATGACGTCTCCTATAATAACACAAAAAAAACTCAGCAATTAGTACTTTGCATAATTCACAAGTGTACATCAACAACCTTACGCATTCAATACACAAAAAATTCTGAGATATCACAAAAACAGACGCAATACACATGTGTACATCGCGTTAAAATCAGAATACACATGTGTACATCGCATTAAAAACAGAGCAAAATCAGAATACACATGTGTACATCGTAGTAAAACCAGAGCAAAATCAAAATACACATGTGTGCATCGCATTAAAACCAGAGCAAGATCATAATGCACATGTGTACAACCATGAACAAGAGTATGTCTTGTATAAATCATTAGAAAATGACCATAAAATGTATCAGAGTTAAACCACAACAAAAATTCTGGCAGTTCTAAAATTTGTACTCGAACTCTTAATTGCAAATCAACACTAGCAACTAGCAAGATGACCACAAAAACCATGGTATATCTTTTCTCAACATCAATAAACCATAATCACCAAATAGTTAATCAAATGTGAAACAAAAGACATTTTATTAGAAATACCAATAAAACCTTATGATCATCAGATATGAAACACAAGAGAAGACAATACTCAAATATAACATATGATCACTGATCGAGAAACTCCGAGATAAAGGAGTGCCTGCTCGCATGAAAAGTTCAAATCAGTAGCCAAACCCAGTATTACAAAAGCAAATACCTTTTCAAGAAGATACTCTTGGCTGTCGTTGATGTTGATTCTCACCGAACTGACGGCTACCTTCTCATTATTGACTCGTTTGTATTATCAAATGCCGAACTAAATGCAATACCTTCTTCACCTGTACCACTCATGTTCTCAAGATCAATTCCAAAACCAACTTTAAATACTGAATCCATCATTGCTATCATGATCAACTCCTGTATACATACGCATATGTCATGAATTAAAGGGGTGTTGGTGACAAAAAAATATAGATATAGAAACTTACATTTCCATCCATTTTTTGTTTGCTAGTTGCTGCTTCTGACAATATGTTCCCTAGTTTTATAGCATACTTTTTGAAGATTATAGTGCTAAAATCTCTTAAAACTTTCATACAGAACTGACTGCTCGATACCTTCCTTTGTTCTCGCCATTCAGTCACCGCCGCTAGGGTTCCAGTAAAACATGAAGAAGATGGTGGTGGTGGCCGGCGGTGATGAAGATGAAGATGGAGGTGGCCGGAGGTGATGAAGATGGAAGTGGCCGGCGGAAATTGATATGTGGGCGGCAATGATATATGGGCGGCGATGATATATGAGAGAGAAAGAATTGTGTGGGATTTGAAACCTAAATGTGGAGATAAAACGAAATTTATGCAATCAAGTTAAAATGTAAATTACACATGTACCCTTATTCACTTAATTAAATAGTAACAAATAATCAAATAATTACCATCTTGCCATTCACTAAAAATCTCAAGATCATAAAAATCAATGGCTCAGATTAGTTCACGCAGTTCACTCTTAAGATTTTGTTCACGTTTGAACCTAATCCTATATATATATATATATATATATATATATATATATATATATATATAGAAAAAGTATATCGTACATTACGGCTTAACGTACTTCACGTACGACAACGTGCGTGATTTGTTCTATAACATGCGTGATTAATGTTTTCAATATGCGTGATTATTGTGTTTCAACATGCGTGATTTTGGATTTTTGAGTTATAACGTGCGTGATTTTAAAATGAACGTGCGTAATTACCTATCGTACATGATGTACGTTAAGCCGTAATGTACGTTAACCTTCCTCTATATATATATATATAGGGTAGGATTTAAGGAAAACGGTGAAAAGTGTGAGAACGCTTATGGATTGTCAGATCAAAACAATCTATGGCCAAGATTGGCGCGGTGGCGTTTTCGTAAATAACATTTGGAACATGCTTCATAAAGGGTAAAAAGGGCAAAACATCGTTTCTCCCATAAAACGTCATTAAATATAAAACGCCATTAAAGATAAAACGTCATTAAAGATGGGACATGTTACAGACTTAACAGATAAAGCTGAGCAAAACAAGAAATACAAACAGTAACTGAAAAACGACGGATATTTTATTAATTGCACTTAATTAATAATATCCCGCTTAAACTTCGCGCCAAAGACTTTCTACAAACAGGAATGTCTCAGCACCTTCTGTTCATTAAACCAAAAAACAAACGTCATGCTTCCCCCAAAACCACTCACTGTAAAATGCCAAAAAGTTAAAAAATCAAAAATGGCAAACATCGTTTCTTGGATATTAAATATTGTTTTACGTGAAGTTTCACCGAATGAATTGTTAGCTGAGGGGTGTAACTCAATAACATTTTGCTGCATGAGATGGACAAATTTCCAAGAAAAAGATACTGATGATAGACATATGTCATTTTCTGTGCTTTGTTCTTGATGAATATTTGAATGACATGAAGAGACGGATGACACTAAAGAGTGGGATAAAGATAACGATGAAGATAAAGATGAACTCCAAACAAAAAACCCATGTCATTTTGTGTTTCAAACATCCACAAAAAAAGCTACTTCAACAACAAAAAAAAACAAATGAATCATACCAAAAGGTCAAAAACGCCATATATTTGTGACGGTTCTTATAGTTTCAAAGAAGAAAGAGACTGGTGACAGTGAAGATTTGGAATAGAAATTCGATTAGGATTTTTAATTTATTTTTTTAGCTTCTATTTTTTTTCTTTCTGTGGTTTGTTTTTTAATTTTACAATTAAAAAAATACATTGTCTCTCTAAAAAAATAGCTTGTAAAACGCCAAAATGCCACAATGCCAAACTCTACAACTATAATAAAATTTGTGGCATCTTGAGGTTTTACAAAGCATTTTTTTTAGATGGGACATGTTACAGACATAAAACAGATGAAGCTGAAACAAACACTAAACTGAAGCGACGAAAAATTTATTACTAACATTATAATTAAAACCCACTACATCGGTACTTGAACTTTTTTTTTCAAAAACGCCATAATTACCTGACGTTATAGGACTGCATCCTACATTGCGGCAAAAAAAAAGTCATTGTATAAGTAGAACAGGTAAACAAAATTTAACACTCCACATATTCTTTAACACGCCACACCTTGACTAAAACACCAAAAAAAAACTAAAAAAAATGGCTCAAGTTATTGCATGGAGGTTTGATGGGTCGGAGAAACGTTTCGTCCTAAAGTTCTTTAACAGGAGAAGGGTGAAAATCAAGACAATCCAGGTCATACTTAACATGGATGAAGGGGTTCAGAGGGATATTCGGTCCCTTAGGATTCCAATGGCAAACAATTGTGAAAGAACTCGAAAGTTAATAAAAAGATTGGAGAGAAAATTTCCAGCAGAAGATGATGATAATATTGACAATACTACTCTACCAACAGTTAGCAATTGGAGTTTGGATGAAAAAAGAACGGTTAAGGTGTCTTATCAACACGGGTTCGAATATTCATTGCCGATGGAAGAAATGCTGAAGACAGAGAAACTACATGTTCTTGAACAACTCTGTGATCTAGCACATTCGAACGATGCAAGATCCAGGGTTTCTATGATATTTAAGTATAGGCTGCAGCAAAGACGAGACGACATAATGGCGTTATACGCCAATGCACAATATGATGATGATGAATCTGAAGAAAGTGATGAACAAAGCGATAGGTACATCTCTGATGTAATCCTATACACAGAAGGCTATTAGTTTGTTTTGATCTCATCTTATTGTAATCTTTTGAATTATTAATGAATTATTAAGAACGCCATGAACGCCAAAAAAATTACATTTATCAGATATATTGGATTATTTCAACTGGTCAAATCTACAAAAACGCCAAAAACATGTATAGTTTGAATTACTAAATGTATATAATGATTTTGGTAACACCATGGACGCCAAAGATGTTAGAATTATTAATTAATTAATTTTATTGAATTTGGGAACGCCATAAACGCCAAACTGTTATCTATGTGACACAAGAGCGATTAATTGAACGAGATATATCTAAGAAAAGACCAGTAAAACGCCAAATAGTTATTGAATATAAATAAACGCCAAAAAAATCTTATACGCCAAAAAATAAAGTTGTATTGTGACACGAAAAAATGAAAAAAAAAGGAAAATAAAAAGACAAAAAAGCCCCTCCGCCCTGATAATATCGCGCGCCACGTGTCCCATTGGGAGGCGTTCTCACCGTTCTCACACTTTAGGGCATTTTCTCCTGATCCCGTTTATATATATATAGGGTGAGGTTCTAGAGTGAATACTAGTGTATTTGTGAACTGAGTGAACAAATCATGGCCATTGATTTACATCATCAAATCGTAAAATACGCTAGTGTATTTTCATCATCAAATCCTAGCAATTGATTGTGTACTGATAATCAAGGGCTATGATTAGTTCACTAGTGTTTATAATCAAAAGGGTTGTTCACAAATGAACCTAACCCTACATATATATATATATATATATATATATATATATATATATATATATATATATATATATATATAGGGCCAGGATCATTTCAGAACCATAAATATTTACAGAACTCGCAGAACTCCTAATAAACAATCTTTTTATTTATATATTTTTATGTTTAGGATAATTTTATCATTTATTATGTGTATTTTTACGATTACATACATGTTAATAGTAATTTTATCATTTTTTATATGTAATTTTATAACTACACATATGTAAACTAGTTTTTTTTACATATATGTAATTAGTTATGACACATATATATAATTTTGGCAATAAACATATGTAAACTACTTTTAGCATGTATGTAATCAAAGAAATACATATAATAGATGATAAAAAGATCCTAAATACAAAAACTTATATATAAACACTAAAGCTAAAGCTAAACCCAAAAGCTAAAGCTAAACCCTAAAGCTAAACCCTAATGCTAAACCCTAGTGCTAATGCTAAACCCTAAACCCTAATGTTAAACCCAAAATACTAATGCTAAACCCTAAATAATACTTATTTTTCAATTTTAAACATGTATATACATATATGTAGGATACAGGCCTATAATGTGACAGGCAATAATGACGTTTTGAAAATATAAATAAATTTCAATTTTCCATGTAGTGACTTTTAATATAAATAAATATTTGACAATCATGATACCGTCTCTTCATTTTACTGTTTTAGCAATTACTGTTTCTTTCAATTTTCATCTGTCAATTAGTGTTGATTTTTTCAGTAATACTTTGTTTGCGTTTTTGGCGTTTTATATAGCAACATCGTGCGTTGCTAGCATTCGTTCTCACAGTTTTCCACACCATCAGGCGTTTTGGTGTTTGTAGTTTTTGGCGTTTTATACTCAATTTTTTAAATTAGTAGAGAATTAGATAATAAACAACAGAGAATTAGATAACAAACAACAGAAAATGGAAAAAAAATTAAAAATCATAATCTAATTTCTCATCCAAATCTTCACTGTCATCAGCCTCTTCTACTTTAACTTTTTTGGCGTTTTGAACCTGTTTTTGAATACCTTATGTAGATCCTTATTTTCCTACATAACGTCCGTCTTTAGAAGATGCTTATTTTTTGTAGCATCCTTTATGGTGGGTGGATATATACTTGTTTGATGACATGTTGAAGACCAACGCCTGCTCTAATGTATTGATCCCTTCATGCCATCAGTATATCCATCAAGAACAAAGTGACATGATGTCATATCAGTGTCATCAGTCTCTTTTTCTTGAATATTTGTCCATTTCATTCAGCAAAAGATTATAGAGATACCCAACTCAGAGAAGAATCCATTCAGTGAAACTTCATTCAGATCAATACTCAATATAGAAGAATCGAAGTTCTGCATCTGTGGCTTTCTTAACTATTTTTTTGGCGTTTTTAAAGTGAATGGTTTCTAGGAAATATGGCGTTTATTTTTGGTTTTGTGATCAGTTGATTGTGCAGAGACGTCTCTCTTATAGGATGTTTTTGGCGCGTAGTTTGGGATTTTTTTTTTATAATAAATGATATTAATAAAGTAGACGTCTTTTCAGTTACTCTGTATTTTTACTATTTTTTTGTTCAGCTTTTTATGAGTTTTTAGGGTCATAGACTTTGCATCTCCCAAGTTTGGCGTTTTTGAATGGCTTTAAGTAGTTTTTGTCGTTTTTTTTTTCATTTTTAGCCTTTATTAATACTTCTGCAAACTACTTTCATTATAGTTTGGGAGTTTTTGGCGTTTTTACTGCATTATGGCGTTTCACATGCATTATGACTGTTTGGCGTTTTATTAATATAATGTATTTTTTTATTCTAAGTTGAAAAATACATAACAAACAAAAGAAAATTAAAATTAAAAAAATAAAAATAGAAACAATTCATCTTCCAAATCTTCACTGTCATCAGTCTCTTTTTTCTTTGAATCATGTTCGCTGGTGGTTTGGTTTAGCCATGCTTGTGTTTTTGTGGCCGTTTGGAAAGACAAAATGACATAAGTTTTTTGTTTGAATATGTATCTTCAAACAACTCATCAGTGTCATTCGTCTTTTCATGCCATTATAATATTCATCAATCACAAAACACAAAAAATGACATAAGTCTGACACCAGCATCTTTTTGTTTACGATTTGTCCATCTCATGCAGCAAAATGTTATTTGAGTCACAGCACCTCAGGGAAGAATGCATTATCCGAAACTTTGGCGTAGAAAAATATTTGAATATACACGAAACGATATTTGCCATTTTTGGCGTTTTACTGAGGAAATAGTGTATCTGAAAGAACCGTCGATTTTTTGGAATCTTTTTATGTTTGAGTGTTTTGGCGTTTTCTAAGATGAATGGTATATAGTAGAAAATATGGCGTTTTTTGAGTAGTTGTGTTTGATGTTTTTGAGATTTTGGCGTTTGTAAGATGAATGGTATATAGTAGAAAATATGGCGTTTCAGGTTCTGGGGGTGTGTTTTTATGTCTGGGATGTTTTTGCTTATATACGGATGTGTTTTGGTCCGTAATGGCGTTATATTCATTAGTATGGCGTTTTGGTATAGAAGTGTAAAGACCTTTTTACCCTTAATGAGGCGCGTCCATGTAATAAAATTGATGTTATTTACGAAAACGCCACCGCGCTAATCTAGTCCATAGATTGTTTTGATCGGACGATCCATAAGCGTTCTCACCGTTCTCACACTTTCTACCGTTTTCTCTAAATCCCGACCCCATATATATATACCTAGGTCTCTCTGTCTTCTCAAACAAGCAGTACCACCACTGATCACCCACCACCACCATCACAAAATCAAACAACTAACCATTTGAGACATATGAACAAAAATTAAACTTTAAATCAGAAACAGCTTCGTGATCACCACCAGATGGATCTATAAACACACAAAAACAACCAGAGTACCATCAGAACCCAACAAAACAGAAACAAAGTTCTAACTGTAGAAAGAGAAAACATAGAACTTACATAGGATATAGAGAGTGGGGGTAGGGAAAGGAAGAAGATGTAGGGCAAGAATCAAGTAAAAAAGAAAGAAGATGGGGGGAGGGAGGTTTCAGGTCGGAGGGAGAGGGGTATAATACTCGGACATGTTGATTTGGGCCAAGATTCTTTGTCTAAACCTCACATAAATACATCATTAACATCCCTAAAACCCTATTCACGAATTAAGATCAATTAGGGACGAAATCAGATGCAAGTTACATACTTTTGGAGGGGTTTTGAAGGTTGGAAGCTGTGGATTGAAGATTGGGAGCCGAGGAAGTCGTCCGGATCGTTTTTGCACTATTCAGGTTCTTCGTTCTTGTTTCTTAATTCTTTAACCATGTTTCTAGTTGTCAAAACTACTCTTGTGTTTATTGTTTTCATGACTTTGCTTGGCTAATTTCTTGTTACTGCCTAGACTTGGATGATGGATTTATAAGTTTTGATTTTTATTATGTTTAATTAGTTATTTATGGATTGTTTATAAAAGTAGTCGGTTTGTTATGTTGGTTTAATGTATCTGCATGCTTTGAATTGTTTTATTATCTTTTGTTGCTTCATATGAATTTTGGTGACTGTCTATATCACGGAATAAATTTATAATCTTTAGGGTTAATCGCGCGATACACCTTAGAAGTAATAATTGGTAATTTAACAAATTAAAGTGTTCTACTAATTTCAATAGCTGTGAGGTGCGAAATTATTGTTAGGTCTTCGTGATTAAATTGCTAGGTAGGATATCTGTGAGGAGTCTGAACTAGTTTCCTTAGTGATAGTTGTCTAACAAGTTAAACTGAAATTCCAAACTTATCCTAGGTTTATAACCCGTGAGGGAGTGAATCGAATTATGGTACTTTTAGGATCCTAGATAACCTGTGAAGGAGTCTAGAAACCAGTAGACATAACAGCCTATTTAGAGTTCCATAAGTGTCTCCTTGAGAAGGGTCGAGGGTCTTGTTCGGTATCTCGGTAGGTTTAATATATAAAGATCCTGGTTCCATAATAATTAATAAGCAGAATAAAGTCATTAGTATAATAATTCAGGAATCCAATCTAGGTAGTCGTTTCCATCAATTGAGTAAAATCCAAGTTAATTTGTGATTCGGTATCTTAGTTAATTAATTAAATTAAATTTGCATTTTTTAGGATATTTAGAACCCCCCCCCCCTCAAATATAAAAACAGTTAGAGTCCATGTCAGTCTAGGTCTAGATAATTTAGTTGACTTAATTATAGAGTCTCGTGGGTTCGCTACTCGGACTTACTTTAGTTATACTGCATTGATCGTTACACTTGTTGGTTGTGTGGTTTAGGTTTAGATCGAGTCTAAGTTTATAAATTTAAAGCTTAGAGTGTCTAGATTAGGTTAATTTAGTTTATATTTATTTGACCACCTTTAGCACATCAAGTTTTTTGGTGTCGTTGCCGGGGACTCTTTGGCAATTGCGTTGATTACTTTGTTTGGACTTAATTGACATCATACGTGCTAGTTGCTTTTGTTTGAGTCGTAGGAGTCTAAGTAGTCTAGTATCTTTATTATTTTGTTGAGTCATTTATTTTTAGAGTATTTCTATTTGTCTTTGTCGGTTTTTCAGTGGATGCCCCATACGCGTTCACAAGGACCGCCGCTGAAGCCACCAGTGGACAGTTCTTCCTTCCCCTCTTTCACACCAAAGGTTAGTAAATCTTCTACTTCCACTTCCGCCGTTTCTGACTCTACCTTTCAATCTAAACCACGAGCCTTTGACTTCACATCGAAGTCATCACCACACAAATCCCCACCACCTTCTCGTTCTTCTAGTCCACAACCCGTTGCGCCGAATATGGCAGGTCGTCAAACCGTCCACCAACAATCCACTACCGGTTTCACCAGTGTGAACTCGCCTATCACCCTTCCCGTAGTGAACAATGACAAATCCTGGCAGATCCCGTCCTATATCATGACTACTATTAACAATTCCTGCTAGTTTCACGGTCGTGATGACGAGGATGCTCCTGTCCACATCAACCGCCTTACCCGAATTTGCAGCACCTTCTTTATCGAAGGTGCTAATCTTGACACCCGTTACCTTCAGGTCTTCCCATTTTCACTTGCTGGTCGCGCAGCCACATGGCTTGATTCGTAGCTAGCAGGTTCCTTCACCACCTGGGCTGTCATTAGAGATGCTTTTCTTGCTAATTACTTCCCACCCGCCAAAGCATCTCGCCTTCGCGATCAGATCCATTCGTTCTGGATGGAGTCTGACGAGCCCTACTACCTAGCATGAGAGAGATTCCAAAGCTTACTTTCTCGATGCTCTTAGCATGGTCTGTCAGGCTGGGAACTTGTAGAAAAATTCTACAACGGTCTCACTCCTAAGATCCGAGCTCAGTTTGACACCTCTGCAGGAGGCCCCTTAACGGGTAGGAAATTGTGGCCGAATGCAATGATCTGTTTGAAAGTTTTGCTCATTCTGACCATGAACAACGATCTACCACCAGGAATTCCACTCCTACGTCTAGTACATCCTCATTCGTTCGAGGAGTACACCAAGTTAGCTTGGAAACAATGGTAGCCACTGCTTTAGAGTCCCTTAAGAGAGAGGTAAGTAACCAAATTCAAGAGATTAGGAAGAAGGTAGATGGATGTGAGGTTTGTTGGGGAGGTCATGATACAGTAGAGTGCCCAATGCTTACCCAAGAGCAAGTTGAGTTTATCACTGGTCAAAACCCTGGTTCCACTAATACATATAATAATAATAATAATAATAATAATAATAATAATAATAATAATAATAATAATAATAATAATAATAATAATAATTCCAATTATAATTCGAACTGGCGTGGTAATAATAATAATTGGCGTTCTTCTGGTAATCCCCCTGGTTTCCAATCGAATCAAAATCAATACCGGGGGCAGGGTTCATTTACTAGTGCGGGTTCGAGTACTCAAGGTTCAAACAACCTAGACTTAGGTAGTGGTCTAGATGAGATTAAGCCTATGTTATCCCAATTGCTAGTTAAAGACCAAACCACACAGAAAACCTTAAAAGACTTGGGTAGGGGTCTAGAAGTACATGCCATCATGCTTAAGAACCAACAATCTAGCTTCCTAGACCTTCAATATAAAACTCACTGAAATTAAACTAATAATATTTAGTAGGAGGGTTATCTATAATATAAGATATTAAACTAAATAATATTTAGTAGGAGGTTATCTGTAATTAATTAGAAAAGCATAAACTAAAATAATAATTATCTATAAGAGATGGCCTAATATAATGACAAGTGTCCCTAAAGTGGTTTCTTTTATTATATAGTACTAATTATTTTTTTACTCTCTGTCAATATATGTTATGCATGGTTTTCTAAGAAACGACCCGTGTTTGCACACGGGTCTTACCGCTAGTACTATATAATAAAAGAAACCACTTTAGGGACACTTGTCATTATATTAGGCCATCTCTTATAGATAATTATTATTTTAGTTTATGCTTTTCTAATTAATTACAGATAACCTCCTACTAAATATTATTTAGTTTAATATCTTATATTATAGATAACCCTCCTACTAAATATTATTAGTTTAATTTCAGTGAGTTTTATATATTCATAAATCTTAAATATAAAACGACTTATTTCATTCTTCCATATTTAGACCATGCACACTTTACTTTGTTATTTCACTTTACTCCATATTTAGACCATATACTCTACTTTAATTCCATTCTTTATAGTCTATTCGGTTAACTTTATACTCAGTATTTCATCTCCACCTCCCCTTTTATAGTGTTGTTTGTCACATTTGTAGCGTTGGTTATCAATCCATGATATGAAAACAAATTATGCTATCGATTGAAAGAACCGATGATGTGAACATCTATACTATACAATAAAAGAAACCAATATGTGACACGTGTAATTCATTGGAGGCATCTATTTTTGAGGTTTTCCGTCTTTCTTTTATATTTATTATTTAGTATATAAATTAGATTTTTTACTATTATTAGTATTTTTATTATTTATCAAATATATTGATTACTTAAAATTTATATTAATCCAAAAATATATTTATTTAATACACTATTAATCCAAAATTTTATTTATTTAATATACTATTAATCTAAAATTACATTTATTCAACTCGTATAATACATAGAGTTTTTGAAGATTTAACCTTTTTAATTATTTGGTATATAAATTACAATACACAAGATTCTTAAAAATATAATTTTTTTATTATTTAATATATAGAATTACATTTATTCAACTCGTGTAATAAATAAGGTTTTTAAAGATATATTGTTTTATTATTTAGCATATAAAATTACATTTTTTTCAACCCATGTAATACACGGGGTTATAACCTAGTTAATACTATAAAGGAGCCAACCCGTTCGATGGAATGAGCAAATTCTATGGAAAACCATTTGGATGAATATTCAAAAAGTAATTAATCGGCGTAGATCTGTAATATTGCAGAGGATAAAAGGAAAATAAGATGAATAATCTAATTATTTAAGGGGGAAAATTAGTCATTTAAAAATAGAAAATGAAGAGGCAATTAATTAATTGTTTTAGGAACTAAAAGATTGGCTTCAAGTTAAATCTAACTATCTAAGTGGGTCGTCAACTTAATTTTGCATATGGGATTTACTAAATCCAACATGTTGGGCTTAACTAATTCTTTGATTGGTTGGGCTTATACAAATAATTATGGAGTTTGAGCTGCTACTGGTCCAAAAAAGAACCCACCCATCACAAAAACTATAAAAAGAAACGCAGTAGACAAATTTAGAAAACAAATGGGAGTTTTAATTAATTAATTTGTAATAAACAAATGGGACATGATTTGAACATGTTTGTGTTGTGGACATAAATGATTGGCTAATCCTTGTCTACAACGATTAATTGACCTTTATATGATTGTCTAGCATTTGAAGAACGAATTTGTTTTTATTAAAGAGTTAAATCTCTATTGGTTCATGTGCTTTCTAAATATTGGGTATGTTTAATATAGATATTTTAGGAGCTTTTAGAAGCTTCTAGCTTTAAGTTTTTAAGAAAAAGCTTCTACTCAATAAAAAGACTTGTTTGGTTGAAGGAGCTTGAACCTTTTAGGTTAGGAGCTTGAAGCTTTTGGTTGAAAGCTCCTACTAGTAGCGTTTAGAAGTAGCTACAAGCTTTTTAGGAAAAAAAATGACTATTTTAACCTCTAAAAATAATGAACTTTTTAATGCACAAACCTTTTAAATTTTTTATTATGTCTATTTTGGTAATTTTATACATTTTATTAAAAGCTCCAGCTACTCTGCCAAACAACAAATATATCTAAAAAGAGACAACTACTAGCTACCAGCTACAACCACCAGCTACCAGCTTCCAGCCACCAGCCACCAGCTACTTTTGCCAAACATACCCATTGTAGATTTGGTTATAGTGGTTCAATAATTACACATTTGGTCTCAGTGGTTATAATTTTTGTACTCGTGTGATCCTTATCACTAAACTCTGTTAAATTATCCAGTTAAGTTTGTATTAAATTACAAAGTACCTTTACTTAATAAGGAAAACAATAAATAGAAAATAGTTTAATTAAAACAAATATCTTTGTGAGTCCCACCCCCACCTCTTCTTCTCCAAATCACCACCATCACTACCACCCACCTAAATATATATATATATATATATATGTAGAAAAAGTATATCGTACATTACGGCTTAATGTACTTCACGTACGACAACGTGCGTGATTTGTTCTATAACATGCGTGATTAATGTTTTCAATATACGTGATTATTGTGTTTCAACATGCGTGATTTTGGATTTTTGAGTTATAACGTGCGTGATTTTAAAATGAACGTGCGTAATTACCTATCGTACGTGATGTACGTTAAGCCGTAATGTACGTTAAGCCGTAATGTACGTTAACGTTCCTCTCTATATATATAGGGTAGGATTTAAGGAAAACGGTGAAAAGTGTGAGAACGCTTATGGATCGTCAGATCAAAACAATCTATGGCCAAGATTGGCGCGGTGGCGTTTTCGTAAATAACATTTGGAACATGCTTCATAAAGGGTAAAAAGGGCAAAACATCGTTTCTCCCATAAAACGTCATTAAATATAAAACGCCATTAAAGATAAAACGTCATTAAAGATGGGACATGTTACAGACTTAACAGATAAAGCTGAGCAAAACAAGAAATACAAACAGTAACTGAAAAACGACGGATATTTTATTAATTGCACTTAATTAATAATATCCCGCTTAAACTTCGCGCCAAAGACTAACAGGAATGTCTCAGCACCTTCTGTTCATTAAACCAAAAAACAAACGTCATGCTTCCCCCAAAACCACTCACTGTAAAATGCCAAAAAGTTAAAAAATCAAAAATGGCAAACATCGTTTCTTGGATATTAAATATTGTTTTACGTGAAGTTTCACCGAATGAATTGTTAGCTGAGGGGTGTAACTCAATAACATTTTGCTGCATGAGATGGACAAATTTCCAAGAAAAAGATACTGATGATAGACATATGTCATTTTCCGTGCTTTGTTCTTGATGAATATTTGAATGACATGAAGAGACGGATGACACTGAAGAGTGGGATAAAGATAAAGATGAAGATAAAGATGAACTCCAAACAAAAAACCCATGTCATTTTGTGTTTCAAACATCCACAAAAAAAGCTACTTCAACAACAAAAAAAACAAATGAATCATACCAAAAGGTCAAAAACGCCATATATTTGTGACGGTTCTTATAGTTTCAAAGAAGAAAGAGACTGGTGACAGTGAAGATTTGGAATAGAAATTCGATTAGGATTTTTAATTTATTTTTTTAGCTTCTATTTTTTTTCTTTCTGTGGTTTGTTTTCTAATTTTACAATTAAAAAAATACATTGTCTCTCTAAAAAAATAGCTTGTAAAACGCCAAAATGCCACAATGCCAAACTCTACAACTATAATAAAATTTGTGGCATCTTGAGGTTTTACAAAGCATTTTTTTTAGATGGGACATGTTACAGACATAAAACAGATGAAGCTGAAACAAACACTAAACTGAAGCGACGAAAAATTTATTACTAACATTATAATTAAAACCCACTACATCGGTACTTGAACTTTTTTTTTTTCAAAAACGCCATAATTACCTGACGTTATAGGACTGCATCCTACATTGCGGCAAAAAAAAGTCATTGTATAAGTAGAACAGGTAAACAAAATTTAACACTCCACATATTCTTTAACACGCCACACCTTGACTAAAACACAAAAAAAAAAAAAAAAAAAACTAAAAAAAATGGCTCAAGTTATTGCATGGAGGTTTGATGGGTCGGAGAAACGTTTCGTCCTAAAGTTCTTTAACAGGAGAAGGGTGAAAATCAAGACAATCCAGGTCATACTTAACATGGATGAAGGGGTTCAGAGGGATATTCGGTCCCTTAGGATTCCAATGGCAAACAATTGTGAAAGAACTCGAAAGTTAATAAAAAGATTGGAGAGAAAATTTCCAGCAGAAGATGATGATAATATTGACAATACTACTCTACCAACAGTTAGCAATTGGAGTTTGGATGAAAAAAGAACGGTTAAGGTGTCTTATCAACACGGGTTCGAATATTCATTGCCGATGGAAGAAATGCTGAAGACAGAGAAACTACATGTTCTTGAACAACTCTGTGATCTAGCACATTCGAACGATGCAAGATCCAGGGTTTCTTTGATATTTAAGTATAGGCTGCAGCAAAGACGAGACGACATAATGGCGTTATACGCCAATGCACAATATGATGATGATGAATCTGAAGAAAGTGATGAACAAAGCGATAGGTACATCTCTGATGTAATCCTATACACAGAAGGCTATTAGTTTGTTTTGATCTCATCTTATTGTAATCTTTTGAATTATTAATGAATTATTAAGAACACCATGAACGCCAAAAAAATTACATTTATCAGATATATTGGATTATTTCAACTGGTCAAATCTACAAAAACGCCAAAAACATGTATAGTTTGAATTACTAAATGTATATAATGATTTTGGTAACACCATGGACGCCAAAGATGTTAGAATTATTAATTAATTAATTTTATTGAATTTGGGAACGCCATAAACGCCGTGACACAAGAGCGATTAATTGAACGAGATAGATCTAAGAAAAGACCAGTAAAACGCCAAATAGTTATTGAATATAAATAAACGCCAAAAAAATCTTATACGCCAAAAAATAAAGTTGTATTGTGACACGAAAAAATGAAAAAAAAAGGAAAATAAAAAGACAAAAAAGCCCCTCCGCGTGTCCCATTGGGAGGCGTTCTCACCGTTCTCACACTTTAGGGCATTTTCTCCTGATCCCGTTTATATATATATAGGGTGAGGTTCTAGAGTGAATACTAGTGTATTTGTGAACTGAGTGAACAAATCATGGCCATTGATTTACATCATCAAATCGTAAAATACGCTAGTGTATTTTCATCATCAAATCCTAGCAATTGATTGTGTACTGATAATCAAGGGCTATGATTAGTTCACTAGTGTTTATAATCAAAAGGGTTGTTCACAAATGAACCTAAGCCCTAATGCAAACACTAAAGCTAAAGCTAAACCTAAAAGCTAAAGCTAAACCCTAAAGTTAAACCCTAATGCTAAACCCTAGTGCTAATGCTAAACCCTAAACCCTAATGTTAAACCCAAAATACTAATGCTAAACCCTAAATAATACTTATTTTTCAATTTTAAACATGTATATACATATATGTAGGATACAGGCCTATAATGTGACAGGCAATAATGACGTTTTGAAAATATAAATAAATTTCAATTTTCCATGTAGTGACTTTTAATGTAAATAAATATTTGACAATCATGATACCGTCTCTTCATTTTACTGTTTTAGCAATTACTGTTTCTTTCAATTTTCATCTGTCAATTAGTGTTGATTTTTTCACTAATACTTTGTTTGCGTTTTTTGGCGTTTTATATAGCAACATCGTGCGTTGCTAGCATTCGTTCTCACAGTTTTCCACACCATCAGGCGTTTTGGTGTTTGTAGTTTTTGGCGTTTTATACTCAATTTTTTTAAATTAGTAGAGAATTAGATAATAAACAACAGAGAATTAGATAACAAACAACAGAAAATGGAAAAAAAATTAAAAATCATAATCTAATTTCTCATCCAAATCTTCACTGTCATCAGCCTCTTCTACTTTAACTTTTTTGACGTTTTGAACCTGTTTTTGAATACCTTATGTAGATCCTTATTTTCCTACATAACGCCCGTCTTTAGAAGATGCTTATTTTTTGTGGCATCCTTTATGGTGGGTGGATATATACTTGTTTGATGACATGTTGAAGACCAACGCCTGCTCTAATGTATTGATCCCTTCATGCCATCAGTATATCCATCAAGAACAAAGTGACATGATGTCATATCAGTGTCATCAGTCTCTTTTTCTTGAATATTTGTCCATTTCATTCAGCAAAAGATTATAGAGATACCCAACTCAGAGAAGAATCCATTCAGTGAAACTTCATTCAGATCAATACTCAATATAGAAGAATCGAAGCGCTGCATCTGTGGCTTTCTTAACTATTTTTTTTGGCGTTTTTAAAGTGAATGGTTTCTAGGAAATATGGCGTTTATTTTTGGTTTTGTGATCAGTTGATTGTGCAGAGACGTCTCTCTTATAGGATGTTTTTGGCGCGTAGTTTAGGCGGGATTTTTTTTTATAATAAATGATATTAATAAAATAGACGTCTTTTCAGTTACTCTGTATTTTTACTATTTTTTTGTTCAGCTTTTTATGAGTTTTTAGGGTCATAGACTTTGCATCTCCCAAGTTTGGCGTTTTTGAATGGCTTTAAGTAGTTTTTGTCGTTTTTTTTTTCATTTTTAGCCTTTATTAATACTTCTGCAAACTACTTTCATTATAGTTTGGGAGTTTTTGGCGTTTTTACTGCATTATGGCGTTTCACATGCATTATGACTGTTTGGCATTTTATTAATATAATGTATTTTTTATTCTAAGTTGAAAAATACATAACAAACAAAAGAAAATTAAAATTAAAAAAATAAAAATAGAAACAATTCATCTTCCAAATCTTCACTGTCATCAGTCTCTTTTTTCTTTGAATCATGTTCGCTGGTGGTTTGGTTTAGCCATGATTGTGTTTTTGTGGCCGTTTGGAAAGACAAAATGACATAAGTTTTTTGTTTGAATATGTATCTTCAAACAACTCATCAGTGTCATTCGTCTTTTCATGTCATTATAATATTCATCAATCACAAAACACAAAAAATGACATAAGTCTGACACCAGCATCTTTTTGTTTACGATTTGTCCATCTCATGCAGCAAAATGTTATTTGAGTCACAACACCTCAGGGAAGAATGCATTATCCGAAACTTTGGCGTAGAAAAATATTTGAATATACAAGAAACGATATTTGCCATTTTTGGCGTTTTACTGAGGAAATAGTGTATCTAAAAGAACCGTCGATTTTTTGGAATCTTTTTATGTTTGAGTGTTTTGGCGTTTTCTAAGATGAATGGTATATAGTAGAAAATATGGCGTTTTTTGAGTAGTTGTGTTTGATGTTTTTGAGATTTTGGCGTTTGTAAGATGAATGGTATATAGTAGAAAATATGGCGTTTCAGGTTCTGGGGGTGTGTTTTTATGTCTGGGATGTTTTTGCTTATATACGGATGTGTTTTGGTCCGTAATGGCGTTATATTCATTAGTATGGCGTTTTGGTATAGAAGTGTAAAGACCTTTTTACCCTTAATGAGGCGCGTCCACGTAATAAAATTGATGTTATTTACGAAAACGCCACCGCGCTAATCTAGTCCATAGATTGTTTTGATCGGACGATCCATAAGCGTTCTCACCGTTCTCACACTTTCTACCGTTTTCTCTAAATCCCGACCCCATATATATATACCTAGGTCTCTCTGTCTTCTCAAACAAGCAGTACCACCACTGATCACCCACCACCACCATCACAAAATCAAACAACTAACCATTTGAGACATATGAACAAAAATTAAACTTTAAATCAGAAACAGCTTCGTGATCACCACCAGATGGATCTATAAACACACAAAAACAACCAGAGTACCATCAGAACCCAACAAAACAGAAACAAAGTTCTAACTGTAGAAAGAGAAAACATAGAACTTACATAGGATATAGAGAGTGGGGGTAGGGAAAGGAAGAAGATGTAGGGCAAGAATCAAGTAAAAAAGAAAGAAGATGGGGGGAGGGAGGTTTCAGGTCGGAGGGAGAGGGGTATAATACTCGGACATGTTGATTTGGGCCAAGATTCTTTGTCTAAACCTCACATAAATACATCATTAACATCCCTAAAACCCTATTCACGAATTAAGATCAATTAGGGACGAAATCAGATGCAAGTTACATACTTTTGGAGGGGTTTTGAAGGTTGGAAGCTGTGGATTGAAGATTGGGAGCCGAGGAAGTCGTCCGGATCGTTTTTGCACTATTCAGGTTCTTCGTTCTTGTTTCTTAATTCTTTAACCATGTTTCTAGTTGTCAAAACTACTCTTGTGTTTATTGTTTTCATGACTTTGCTTGGCTAATTTCTTGTTACTGCCTAGACTTGGATGATGGATTTATAAGTTTTGATTTTTATTATGTTTAATTAGTTATTTATGGATTGTTTATAAAAGTAGTCGGTTTGTTATGTTGGTTTAATGTATCTGCATGCTTTGAATTGTTTTATTATCTTTTGTTGCTTCATATGAATTTTGGTGACTGTCTATATCACGGAATAAATTTATAATCTTTAGGGTTAATCGCGCGATACACCTTAGAAGTAATAATTGGTAATTTAACAAATTAAAGTGTTCTACTAATTTCAATAGCTGTGAGGTGCGAAATTATTGTTAGGTCTTCGTGATTAAATTGCTAGGTAGGATATCTGTGAGGAGTCTGAACTAGTTTCCTTAGTGATAGTTGTCTAACAAGTTAAACTGAAATTCCAAACTTATCCTAGGTTTATAACCCGTGAGGGAGTGAATCGAATTATGGTACTTTTAGGATCCTAGATAACCTGTGAAGGAGTCTAGAAACCAGTAGACATAACAGCCTATTTAGAGTTCCATAAGTGTCTCCTTGAGAAGGGTCGAGGGTCTTGTTCGGTATCTCGGTAGGTTTAATATATAAAGATCCTGGTTCCATAATAATTAATAAGCAGAATAAAGTCATTAGTATAATAATTCAGGAATCCAATCTAGGTAGTCGTTTCCATCAATTGAGTAAAATCCAAGTTAATTTGTGATTCGGTATCTTAGTTAATTAATTAAATTAAATTTGCATTTTTTAGGATATTTAGAACCCCCCCCCCCCTCAAATATAAAAACAGTTAGAGTCCATGTCAGTCTAGGTCTAGATAATTTAGTTGACTTAATTATAGAGTCTCGTGGGTTCGCTACTCGGACTTACTTTAGTTATACTGCATTGATCGTTACACTTGTTGGTTGCGTGGTTTAGGTTTAGATCGAGTCTAAGTTTATAAATTTAAAGCTTAGAGTGTCTAGATTAGGTTAATTTAGTTTATATTTATTTGACGACCTTTAGCACATCAAGTTTTTTGGTGTCGTTGCCGGGGACTCTTTGGCAATTGCGTTGATTACTTTGTTTGGACTTAATTGACATCATACGTGCTAGTTGCTTTTGTTTGAGTCGTAGGAGTCTAAGTAGTCTAGTATCTTTATTATTTTGTTGAGTCATTTATTTTTAGAGTATTTCTATTTGTCTTTGTCGGTTTTTCAGTGGATGCCCCATACGCGTTCACAAGGACCGCCGCTGAAGCCACCAGTGGACAGTTCTTCCTTCCCCTCTTTCACACCAAAGGTTAGTAAATCTTCTACTTCCACTTCCGCCGTTTCTGACTCTACCCTTCAATCTAAACCACGAGCCTTTGACTTCACACCGAAGTCATCACCACACAAATCCCCACCACCCTCCCGTCCTTCTAGTCCACAACCCGTTGCGCCGAATATGGCAGGTCGTCAAACCGTCCACCAACAATCCACTACCGGTTTCACCAGTGTGAACTCGCCTATCACCCTTCCCGTAGTGAACAATGACAAATCCTGGCAGATCCCGTCCTATATCATGACTACTATTAACAATTCCTGCTAGTTTCATGGTCGTGATGACGAGGATGCTCCTGTCCACATCAACCGCCTTACCCGAATTTGCAGCACCTTCTTTATCGAAGGTGCTAATCTTGACACCCGTTACCTTCAGGTCTTCCCATTTTCACTTGCTGGTCGCGCAGCCACATGGCTTGATTCGTAGCTAGCAGGTTCCTTCACCACCTGGGCTGTCATTAGAGATGCTTTTCTTGCTAATTACTTCCCACCCGCCAAAGCATCTCGCCTTCGCGATCAGATCCATTCGTTCTGGATGGAGTCTGACGAGCCCTACTACCTAGCATGAGAGAGATTCCAAAGCTTACTTTCTCGATGCTCTTAGCATGGTCTGTCAGGCTGGGAACTTGTAGAAAAATTCTACAACGGTCTCACTCCTAAGATCCGAGCTCAGTTTGACACCTCTGCAGGAGGCCCCTTAACGGGTAGGAAAATTGTGGCCGAATGCAATGATCTGTTTGAAAGTTTTGCTCATTCTGACCATGAACAACGATCTACCACCAGGAATTCCACTCCTACGTCTAGTACATCCTCATTCGTTCGAGGAGTACACCAAGTTAGCTTGGAAACAATGGTAGCCGCTGCTTTAGAGTCCCTTAAGAGAGAGGTAAGTAACCAAACTCAAGAGATTAGGAAGAAGGTAGATGGATGTGAGGTTTGTTGGGGAGGTCATGATACAGTAGAGTGCCCAATGCTTACCCAAGAGCAAGTCGAGTTATCACTGGTCAAAACCCTGGTTCCACTAATACATATAATAATAATAATAATAATAATAATAATAATAATAATAATAATAACAATAATAATAATAATAATAATTCCAATTATAATTCGAACTGGCGTGGTAATAATAATAATTGGCGTTCTTCTGGTAACCCCCCTGGTTTCCAATCGAATCAAAATCAATACCGGGGGCAGGGTTCATTTACTAGTGCGGGTTCGAGTACTCAAGGTTCAAACAACCTAGACTTGGGTAGTGGTCTAGATGAGATTAAGCCTATGTTATCCCAATTGCTAGTTAAAGACCAAACCACACAGAAAACCTTAAAAGACTTGGGTAGGGGTCTAGAAGTACATGCCATCATGCTTAAGAACCAACAATCTAGCTTCCTAGACCTTCAAAGGCAAGTAGGTGAAATCGTCAGTTGCAAGAACGACCACCGGGTCAGTTCTCGGGCAACACTCAAATTAACCCGGCAAACCATCGCGTTAAAGCCATAACCAATAAGTAGGTCGATAGTTAGGGGAAGTTGAGAGGCTACCGGTTCAAGTAGAGGAAGAGTAACCGGTGGATGAGGAGATAGAATTAGAGGCCCCTCCATTAGAGAAGGTTGTTAGGAAACCGGTTGAGCTAGTTAGACCAAATCCTTAGATTGATCATGCTCGTCTTTCTTATCCTGCACGTTTAAAGAGCCAAAAATACACTAAGGAATACAGGTACTTCCTAGACATGTTTAAGCAACTAAAGATCAATCTTCCGTTAATCGAATCCCTCAAGCATATGCTGAAATATGCTAAATTCTTAAAGGATCTCCTGAAAGGGAAAGATAAGTTAGAGGAGCTATCTAATGTCTCTTTGAATGCTGAATGCCCTGCTATTGTGACAAACAAGCTACCGGAAAAACTCACTAATCCGGGTATCTTCACGATCGCGTGTTTGTTTGGTGGTGATGTTCAAAACCATGCGTTAGCCGACCTAGGTGCTAGTATTAATCTGATTCCCTATTCATCTTATGAAAAAAACTCGGCCTTGGTGATCTCAAACCGACTCGCATGACCTTAGATTTAGCTGACAAAACTGTTAAGTATCCTCAGGGGATAGTCGAAAATCTGCTCATAAAAGTCGAAAAATTTGTTTTCCCGGTGGATTTTGTAGTGCTAGATATGGAAGCGGACGAGAATGTGCCTTTAATTTAAGGACATCCATTTTTATGTACCACTAAAGCCCTCATAGATGTTTTCTTAGGTACTATTACACTTATAGTGGGCGAGGAAATAGTAGTTTTTAAGGTCAATAATGCGAGAAGTTCGGGTGCTCGGGTGGAGGTAGTAGCGTCAGTTAGTGAGAGTGATAGGGATGAGAGAGATGAGAAAGAGGGGATGAGAGACCCTAGTTTAGAGGAGGTGATATGACCCAAGTGTAGGGATCCACCAGATAGGAGAGTAGAGAAATTAGAGAAGAGGATGGAACGGTTAGAATCTAAGACAGAAACACTGAGTAAAGCTCAGTGTAGGGATGGATATATCTTGAAATCATCTAGGTTCAAACCACCAATTGATGAGTTGAGAAGTTGTGTGATATGGAGAGATTCGTTTATTTGTAGGTATGATAGTGCTACAGCTCGAGAGTTAGGGTCCGGAGGTGAGCTGGGTCTACATGATCCTCCGTGAATGTTAGAGAAGTTGAGGAATTAGGGTGATATCCCGTTGTAGAGTTTGTAGAGTTCGAGTACTTATCGTAGTTTAGGTAGATTTATGTTTGTGTTTTGGTGTTTTGAGTTGTTTTGCAGGTGATCATGTCCGTGGAGGAGTTCGGAATGCGAAGAAACGGAGTTCCAAAATGGTTTCTAGTAAAAATTTTGGCTTAGAAAGTGTTTTGGACAAGTTGGAAACAATTTGGAAAATTTTCTAAGGCATGGAGGTAACAAAAGTCAGAAACTTTCTGTAAAAATAGGCCATTCGCGTCACACGAAGGGTACAGGGTGCTTGGTTCGCGTAGCGCGAAGATAAAAGAATTAAAAATGATTTTTATGCGCATCGTGACACGCGGAGGAGGTAGATGGAACCCGTCGCATAGCGCGACGGGTGTATTCTCCAGCTAAGTTGTTTTCCGTGTCCGGTTTGACAATTTCTAGTATATGGTTCCTATCCGGTATGTGTTTACTTGTACTTTGAGTCGTTTATGTTGTACTATGTGTCACACCCCAACCGATGGCGGAATCATCAGCGCGTGGCACTGAGCGAAACAGATTGTTCAGAAGTTTCCATAACAACTATTTATATAATCCAGTTAAAGATACGTCCCATACCGTATCCTGAATAAACAAACATGTCATTACAGATAATCATCCAAACAAGAAATTCCATTTCGACAACTCAGATTCAAATATTATTACAGCAATTGTTTATCTGCTTCTAGACCCCTATTCTGTTGACTTTCTGGCTGTAATGCCAGAGGACAAGATCTACAGACAACTATGCCTCAGATGCTTGTTCTTGACAGACAACTATTTGTTGGGGGCTTTCAGAAACTTATTCTAGGCTCGCTTTCCAAGCAGATAAGCATCCTAATTACCTGTCACATACGTTAAAATAAAGTCAATACATAAAATGTAAAGGTGAGCATACAAGTTTGATAATAGCAAATAGAGTTCGAATAGTTTACGCATAACCAGCACGTACACAGAGGAAAACGAAGCATGTTAATTATCGACATGGACCTATCGATACCAATGACTGCGGGTTGACCGTCCGAGACGGTTCGCAATACATGATTACCACCATAATCCATGCAAGTAATTGTCCTTAACAACCCCCGTGTGAACGGGTGCTGAGTCCAAACTATAGTACTACGTCGTTAAGGCAGGTAGACAACATTCCATGTGTAAACACAATCAACAAGCATTCATTAAGTCACATAATACATGCATATTGGTTAGCGTTTAAGTAGTTGAGAAGTGTGATCGTTTGTGTTTTGATATAAGCAACGTATGTAACACCCAAAAGTGCTAAAAGCAAAAAGGGATCGAGTATACTCACAGTGATTGATTATGGATTGAAGGGAGTGCTGAGAGTAGGGTTAGCCTAAATAATTTGATAGCACAACAATGAGTAACGTGGAAAATAAGACAAGTGTGAATGGATCGAATGGGCTGGTCGATCGAACGGCAGGTTCGATCGAACGGGCTGTTCGGTCAGCTGGTATGTCCGTTTGGACAGTCCTGTTCGATCGGAAGGTAGGCTCGATCGGCTGGACCATTCGAGTGGATTGTTTCTTCCTCTGGTGTGTTTGTGTTTGAGGATTTGAACTTTTGAAGTTTTCGTTGTAGTATATGAGAACACAAAAATGTCCTTACCTTTCCGGTCGATCGACCGAACGGTCCGTTCGATCGGCCGGCTTAATCGATCGGCTGGGAACCTTAGAAGTGGTTCTCAACAGAATGTCACTCGATCGAACAGCCTGTTCGGTAGGCTGGCACTCCATACTACGAACGAGTTGTAAAAACGATTAAGTGTTGAAGCATAGTATCTCATGATCCGAAGAGTAATGTTTACCAATCGAGTAGCGTATTCGATCGAACATCACTTCGTCAATAGCATACTTCATAAAATTCGAAAAGTGTGGGACCATGTGCTAGTCGATCGGCTGGCCCGGTCGATCGGCTGGCATGTCCGATCGGCTGGGCTGTTCGAACAGCCTAGCCGTTCGGCCAGCAAGTCTGACCTGGTCGGCCTTTCGTCTAACTCTTGGCTGTTTAATTACTTGTCGTCATATCGAGGTAGTTTGATAACGAGTTGAACTATGATATCCTTCGTTCCTACTCGCTTCTTCGGCTTTTACAGGAATCACCCAAGTCCGGCCGGTGAACGGTTCGGAACGTCGGTTTAGAGTTTAATCCATCGTCGGTGAACCTTGTATATAGAATCCGAATCTTGAACCTCTTAACTGTTAGAATGATTAGTTAGCCGGTTCAAGCTCCGTTTCTACCAGTTTTAAGGTTTCGAGTGTAAAGGTTGAAGAATGTTGGAAATTATTCATAAAAATGTTAAGATTTGTAAGAATCTTAGTTTGTTTACATGGAAATCGGTCAGATCTAAGCTATTCATGGTTGAATGAGGCCAAAGTTTGGTGTTCATCAAGAACACCATGATGACATCACCCAAGAACACTTAGATCTTGGTGATTTCGCGGTTAGAAATTGAGTTTTGAAAGATAGAAAGGTGTAGAATCATGCAATGATCAAAATCGTACAAGATTTAGAGTGAAAACTTACCGGAGTTGAGAGAAATCTGAGAAAAGGTGAAGAAGAAGGCTGGTTCGGTCAGAGCTTTCCAAAATGGAAAGTGTGACAATGACAGCCCTATTTATAGGCTCCAAAAGGGGAAAGTGGCAGCCGATCGGCCAGGAGCTCCGATCGAATGGGCTGCTCGATCGGCTAGGAAGATGCTAGCCGATCGGCTGGCCTGTTCGATCAGGATGCCTCCTGTTCGATCCGCGACCCACTTTGAGTATTTCGCGACGATTTTCGATGTTTCGGTTTCGATGAACGATGATACGAATACGATAGGGTTCCTAGTCGAATTACTTTCAGTCCCAACTACTATATCTAATATACAATCTTCTATAAGTCACGTTTCGATGTCGGTTTCGATTGAGTTCGATTGCCTTTCGAGTTTCGATTCGATTTTCGATTGATTCGCTTGAATACCACACCAAACATATAAGTAAACACGCACAAGTAACAAATAAGGCACACACACACGTAACACAATACCAGGGTTCACATAATTCGAGTCTCGAGTTTGATTGATGAATCGATTAGCTTGATTATTGATTGATTAACTTTATCGCATTGTTACTTCCTACTATTCACAGTCGTAAATCGGTCGCATTGATTAAACATTCGATCATTTCATTTATACAACACTTACTCCACATAATACAAAAGTAAAAAGAACATTAAAAGTCAAAGAAGTTAAAGTTGACTTGGACTTTGACTTTGACTTTGACATTCGAAAACACGGGGTGTTACAGCCTCCCCTTGTTTAGGGAATTTCGTCCCTAAATTAAGTCGAAGGTTACACAACGCCGTGATTTACCAATTTGATGCTTTAGATCTATTTATTTAAACAACTACGGGTACTTGGCCTTCATGTCGCTTTCGAGTTCCCAAGTGAACTCCGCGCCTCGTTTGCCTTCCCATCGGACTTTCACGATCGGGATGCGTGAGCGTCTGAGTTGCTTGGTTTGGCGATCCATGATTTCGACAGGCTTCTCCACGAAGTGTAACGTTTCGTTGACCTGAAGATCGTCGAGTGGTACGATTAGGTCATGATCAGCAAGGCATTTTCGGAGGTTAGAGACGTGGAAAGTCGGGTGGACGTTACTGAGTTCCTCCGGTAATTCGAGTCTGTAGGCGACTTTTCCGATCCTTTCCAGAATCCTAAAAGGTCTAACATATCGAGGCGCTAGTTTCCCTTTCTTGCCGAATCGGACTACACCCTTCCAAGGTGATACCTTTAGGAGTACGTAGTCACCAACTTCAAATTCAAGGGGCTTGCGTCTTTTATCGACGTAACTTTTCTGTCTGTTCCGAGCTTTCACCAAGTTGTCTCGAATCTGGTGGATTTTGCCAGTCGTCTCTTGTAGAATCTCGGGACCGGTTAGTTGTGAGTGACCGATCTCGTGCCACAGAATGGGCGATCGACATCTTCTACCATACAAAGCCTCGAAAGGTGCCATTTGGATGCTGGCATGATAACTGTTATTGTACGAGAATTCCACCAATGGCAGGTGTTTGTTCCAACTACCACTAAAATCTATGACACACGCTCGGAGCATGTCTTCAAGAGTACGGATCGTTCTTTCAGTCTGTCCGTCGGTTTGAGGGTGGAATGCAGTACTCAGATTAAGCGACGTACCAAGGGCCGCTTGAAACGTTTCCCACAATCGCGAAGTGAACCGAGCGTCACGATCTGAAATGATGTCACGAGGCGTACCATGATTACGAATGATCTCGTCGGTGTAAATTTGGGCTAGTCGTTCCACCTTGTAGTCTTCTCGTATCGGCAAAAAGTGGGCTGATTTCGTTAGACGATCGACTATGACCCAAATACTGTCGTGACCTGATGGTGTGAGCGGGAGTTTTGTTATGAAATCCATAGCTATACTCTCCCACTTCCATATAGGTATCGGCGGTTGTTCGAGTAAGCCAGAAGGTCTTTGATGTTCAGCCTTGACTCTTGCACAAGTTAAACAACTTCCAACGTAGAGGGCGATATCTCGTTTCATGCCCGGCCACCAGTACTTGTAGCGTAGGTCCTGGTACATCTTATTTGCGCTGGGATGAATAGAATACCGGGACTCGTGGGCTTCATTCATGATAATCTTTTGCAATTCGGTCCGCTTAGGGATCCAAATTCGATCCAGATAATAGAATATCCCATCTGATTTGCTTACCAACTGAGCTCCATCGTGATAGATTCTCTCTTTCTTCAATGTATGCTCGTTAAAGCAAGCATGTTGAGCTCCACGAATAAGGGTTTCGAGGTTGTGCTGGGCTTGGATGTTTTGGGTACTGAGCACGTAACTCTTTCTGCTGAGCGCGTCGGCAACCACATTCGCCTTGCCTGGGTGATAACGAATCTCACAGTCGTAATCGTTGAGAAGTTCTACCCATCGGCGTTGACGCATATTAAGCTCTCTCTGATTAAAGATGTATTGTAAACTCCTGTGATCAGTGTAGATTGTACACCTAGTGCCATACAGGTAGTGTCGCCAAATCTTCAATGCAAAGACAACCGCGCCTAGCTCGAGGTCATGGGTTGTATAGTTCTTCTCGTGGATCTTGAGCTGACGAGATGCGTAGGCTATAACCTTGTCTCGCTGCATGAGAACACAGCCGAGACCAAGGTTAGAAGCATCACAGTAGACAATGAAGTTGTCGCTTCCGTTGGGCAGCGTAAGAATTAGAGCGTTGCACAGCATATGCTTGAGGGTTTGAAAGGCAGTCTCTTGTGCGTTTCCCCACACAAAAGGCTTGTCCTTATGAGTAAGAGCGGTAAGTGGCATAGCGATCTTGGAGAATCCTTCAATGAATCGTCGATAATAGCCCGCTAGTCCGAGAAAAGAACGAACTTCTGACGGGTTCTTAGGTGTAATCCAGCTTTTGACAGCTTCAATCTTCGCAGGATCGACATGGATACCCTGACTATTCACGATGTGACCCAGAAACTGAACCTCCTCCAACCAGAATTCGCACTTGGAGAACTTGGCATAGAGTTGGTTCCCCTGGAGTAACTCGAGAACCAAACGTAGATGTTGCGCGTGTTCGGTTTTTGTTTTGGAATAAATCAAGACATCGTCGATGAACACGATGACGAAACGGTCAAGATAAGGCTTACACATGCGATTCATCAGATCCATAAAAACCGCGGATGCGTTGGTTAGACCAAAGGGCATAACAACAAATTCGTAATGGCCATAACGGGTTCAAAAAGCGGTTTTAGGAATGTCTTCCTCTTGAATCCGTAGCTGATGATATCCTGAACACAGATCGATCTTAGAGAAGCATGCTGCACCTTGTAGTTGATCAAACAAATCGTCGATTCGGGGCAAGGGGTATCAGTTCTTGATGGTTAACTTATTCAATTCCCGATAATCGATGCACATCCGGAACGATCCATCATTCTTTTTGACGAAAAGGACTGGCGCGCCCCAAGGAGAGGTGCTTGAGCGAATAAAGCCTTTTTCGAGTAATTCCTGGAGTTGGTTCGAGAATTCCCTCATTTCGGAAGGTGTGAGTCGGTAAGGGGCTTTGGCAACTGGGTTAGCTCCAGGAATGAGGTCGATGCGGAAGTCGATATCACGACTTGGTAGTAGTCCAGGAAGATCGTCAGGGAACACCTGAGGAAATTCACGAACCACTGGAACGTCTTTGACTTCAACTTTCTTTTTCTTTTCCTTCTCCGCTACTACAATGTTGGCCAAGAAAGCTCGGTATTCCTTGCGGAGATACTTGCTGGCTTGAATACAAGACATGAGCTTGAGACCTTTCGACGCCGTTTCACCGTACACACACAATAGATCACCATTCGCGAGTGAGAATCGAATCATCTTTTCGAAGCACACAACTTCAGCATGGTTTTCGCGAAGAAAGTCCATGCCTATTATGAAGTCAAAGCTTCCGAGTTGCATTGGAGTAAGGTCGATTGGGAAAATGTGATGGTTGAGTTCGAGAGTACAATCACGGAGTACTGAATTAACGGCAATAGTTCTTCCCGTAGCGACTTCGACTTTGAATGACGAGGACAGATAAGAGCGCTTACGACTAAGGAGCTTCTCGAATTCAAACGACACAAAGCAGTTATCGGCTCCAGTATCAAACAAACATGATGCATAAATACCATTCACAAGGAACGTACCATTAACCACGTTGTTATCCGCCTGAGCCTGACAGGCATTGATGTTGAAGGTTCGGGCATGGGCTGCTTGCTGCTGTTGCTGAGGCTGCTGTTGTGGTTGTTGCTGCTGGGGCTCTTGCTTAACCACCCTGTTCGGGCACCTGTTTGCAAAGTGGTTAGGATCACCACATGCAAAGCAGACTCGAGCATTGGCTGCAGGGGCTTGAGCTGCTTGTTGGCCTTGAGGGGCGGGAAGTAGAGCTTGGTTGACAGTGGCTTGAACTGGGGCTTGACGGGGACCATAGCGACAGTTCGCAGTGAAATGACCGTAAAGGTTGCAGTGAGCGCAAAAACGACAGGCTAGACCCACCGGGTGATGATACGAACACGTTGGGCAGAGTGGGTGAGGGCCTGTGTATGCACGCTTTGCTGGCGGTGCATTGATCACTGGAGCTGAGCGGTGCTGTTGCTGCTGTTGAGCTGGTACAGCTTGTAGAGGAGCAGCAGTGGTTGCGGCAGCACAGCTCTTGTTGCTGGATCTATTGTTGTTGTGCTTCTTCTTCCTTCTTGACGACTTGGAGGGTTGAGCAGTGGTGTTGTCGGTGGATGCTGTTGTAGCTTGGTGCAGAGACTTGGTTTGCTTATCCCAGAAACCAGACTTTACTCGCTTGTCATTGATCTCAGCGGCGAGTAGGTAGGTTTCTTCGATCGTTGCTGGCTTGGAGGCGTGAACAAAATCTGCTACACAGTCTGGCAGAGCTCGGATATACTTCTTGATGGTCATTTCTGGAGTCTTGACCTGATCGGGACATATGATACTAAGCTGCTTGAAGCGAGCAGTGAGAGCAGCGTTGTCTCCGTCTTTCTACTTGATGACCCAGAATTCATCCTCCAGCTTTTGGCGTTCATGAGGAGGGCATAATTCATCGATCATAATTGCCTTCAGTTCCTCCCATGTCAGCTCGTAAGCTGCATCATTCCCACGCTTGTTTCGTTCAGCAATCCACCAGTCTAGAGCACGGGACTGGAAGACGCCAGTAGCATTGAGAGTGCGGAGATTTTCCGGGCATCCGCTTTGTCGCAGGGTGACTTCGACCGAGTCGAACCAATGAAACATGGCAGTAGTGCCATCCTCACCGGTGAACTCCTTCGGTCCGCATGCTTTAAACTGCTTGAAGCTAAAAGCAGTCTTGCTTGAATCCTTAGGGTTCTCAGCTCGGGATTCTTCAGACGTTTTGCTGGCATTTGCATACACCTCACTCACGGCTTTCGCCACTTGTTTGGAGATGATAGCAGCGAGGCGTCGGTCTCTCTTTTCTTGGCGAGTCAAACGGTGACGTGATCCAGACGACGACATGGTCTGCAATAGACATCGTCACAGGACTCAACACAACGTAATCGAGTCTCACCTCACACGTCTACTACTATCTAAAGCTTAGAATCACGTCGAATCACGTAACATATAAACACAGATTCACAGATACACCTAATCATGGAGCACAGAAGCACATAGAGCACATAGGTCACAGAAGCACATAAGCACGTTGAGCACAAAACACAGAAGCACATAAGTACCTAGGCATTTAATCACAGAAGCAGTCAGAAAACAGAAACCTATCCTTCAAAGCTCGCGTGTCGTTCGAATAACATGTCGAATAACATCGTATTAGCCTAACTTAGTCGTATAGCATAACATGATATCGTCTAGAGTTGCGACAACTGGATGTCGAATTGAGATAGAACAACAAATGCGAGTCGTGTGTGTTGATGTGTGTAAAATGCAACATATAAATCACATCAATTAAGGCATAAAACTAACCCTTTTTAAGTACTAATGTTGGAAAAAGAGTGTTTTTGTCTTCCTTTTGTATTTTCAGGATGTAATAAGCTCAAAATCACAAAAGAAGCAAAAAGACAACTAATTCTAGCATAAATACAAGAAAAGGAACAAAAGTGGACTGCCCGGACCCTCAACGGCACCTCCCAAGGCAAAGGAGAAGAAACAGAGTCTGAACACGCCCCGTGTCCAGCGAACACGGGGGCGTGCCCAGGAAGCAGCAGAAAAGACAAACCAGTAGAAGCTTCCATTGCCCACCACGGGGCCGTGTCCAGCGGGCACGGGGGCGTGGTGAAAGTACAGCAGGCGCATTAATTGTAATTCGCAATTACAATTAATGAAGAGAGAGAATGTCAGACGGGCACGGGGCCGTGTCCAGCGGACACGGGGCCGTGTCCAGCGGACACGGGGCCGTGTCCAGCCTTCTGTTCAGCCTATAAATAGAGGAGCTTGGTTTCATTCTCTCTCATCCCTTGGCACACCACCTCTCTCACACTTCATCCACCACCCACCACCACCATAACACCATTATCCACCACCATCATCCATTGTCCATCGTAGAGTGTGTGAGTCGTCTCGGGATCCAAGATTGATCGTAAGAGTTCTTGACAATCAAGGCCATGTTTGCCTAAGTCTCTTACATCACTTGGTGAAGACAAGTGTTTAGTATAATACTTTTTATTTTTAATCTTTTGCACTTTTTATTTGGTTTTGTATTAATGACTTTAATAACTAGTTACTTATGTTGAAGGTGATCTTTCCTTATCGTTTGTCCGTGGTGTCTTGGCATTATTTTACTGTCTATATAAAATAAAAGATTTTCACCATTCATATCTCCACGGTCTATATGGAGGTATGTTGGCTACCTGGTCGGGGGTTAAGGGAACGGTTTGGTAAGGGTCTTGCCCTTGTTCAGCGTTTAGAGGTCCTGCTTGGGACCTGGGTCAAATTTAGTAGGATCTCCTTCAATGCCCATAGGTATTGGATGGCGGGGATCCAAACTCTTTGACCCCCTCATAAGTTAACTACTATTAATACTATAACCCGGCTATTTAGGACTGTATCCCTGCTGACTCAGACTACTTAGCCGAGGGTAACGTCACCGCCAAAAGCGGGGCCTACCACAATTTGCATTAATAACTTAATTCATTATCTTTCAATAATCCGACCCTTTAGGATTGTATCCTTGCTGACTCAAACTACTGGGTTGAGGGTAACGTCGCCTTCAAAAAAGGGGCCTACTACAATAACTAAGATAATCTCTTAAACAAGTGCGAAAGTGCGAAAATAATCAAAGGTTATACTAATACACGTGTCGGATCCAAGTGATTCATCTTGTCTATCTGTTTTTATTTTATTTTATTTTTCAGCATTTAGTTAGTTTTTATTTTTCTTAGTTTAAAACATTTTTCTCACTTTTTGATTTGATCAGACGTTGAGGATAAACCGGTACTAAAAGCTCTTGTGTCCTTGGACGACCTCGGTATCTTACCAACACTATACTACGTCCACGATGGGTGCACTTGCCCATATGTGTGTTTAGTGTTAGTGAATATCGTGTTTTATAAATTTAAAACTTGGCTAAAAGTGTAAAAAGGGCTTAAATATATATCAAAATTATATACACACCGACACACATCATGTGTCGATTGAAACGATAGCAAAATCGAATAACATTCCAAATTATAACACGCAAACAGGTAAAGCACACAGGAACACATAAAATCAACGAGTCATCCGAGTACGCGACTGCGGTTCTCAGAATCGAAACACATAAAATCGAGAGATAGATTGTCTGCGGCTACTAGACATCGACTACCCTAGGCAACTCGACTATTCACAGTAGAATTGTCATCACTTTCGACTCTAGAGGTCGTGTTTCTGCCTCGATGCTTGGGCATTCCACACGCGTTCCCTAGGTCATACTTGTGAGTTCAGGTCGTTGGAGTCCGTCGAGGCCTTGGTGAGATAAATAAAGTCCAGAACAAACTACCAAGGTTAGGGTTTCACCCCTTGGCTTAGCAATCTCTTCCTTGTTTTAAGAAAATTCAAGGAGAAATCTCGTCAAAATGGGGGTTTCACACCTGATTTGGTATAATTCTCCTCGTTTATTGGCGAAAATGAAGGAGTAAAATCCCCATAACCAGTCAATTTAGTCGGGAGTTTGCGGTTTTCACACCTATTCCTGACTGAATCGCCTGACTTTTATTGAAAATTCGAGTGCAGTAATAGTGAAGAATTGCAGAATAAGGCACATAAACTAGGTCTGTTGGTTCCTAACTATAGCCTAGGTCTCTAAGACAGCGACCCGGACTAGGTCGTGTCTAACCTAATTCCCTATAGTTATGGCTCTGATACCAATCTGTCACACCCCAACCGATGGCGGAATCATCGGGGCGTGGCACTGAGCGAAACAGATTGTTCAGAAGTTTCCATAACAACTATTTATATAATCCAGTTAAAGATACGTCCCATACCGTATCCCGAATAAACAAACATGTCATTACAGATAATCATCCAAAGAAGAAATTATGTTTCGACAACTCAGATTCAAATATTATTACAACAATTGTTTATCTGCTTATAGACCCCTATTCTGTTGACTTTCTGGCTGTAATGCCAGAGGACAAGATCTACAGACAACTATGCCTCAGATGCTTGTTCTTGACAGACAACTATTTGTTGGGGGCTTCTAGAAACTTATTCTAGCCTCGCTTTCCTAGCAGATCAGCATCCTAATTACCTGTCACATACGTTAAAATAAAGTCAATACATAAAATGTAAAGGTGAGCATACAAGTTTGATAATAGCATATAGAGTTCGAATAGTTTACGCATAACCAGCACGTACACAGAGGAAAACGAAGCATGTTAATTATCGACATGGACCTATGGATACCAATGACTGCGGGTTGACCGTCCGAGACGGTTCGCAATACATGATTACCACCGTAATCCATGCAAGTAATTGTCCTTAACAACCCCCGTGTGAATGGGTGCTGAGTCCAAACTATAGTACTACGTCGTTAAGGCAGGTAGACAGCATTCCACGTGTAAACACAATCAACAAGCATTCATTAAGTCACGTAATACATGCATATTGGTTAGTGTTTAAGTAGTTGAGTAGTGTGATCGTTTGTGTTTTGATATAAGCAACGTATGTAACACCCAAAAGTGCTAAAAGCAAAAAGGGATCGAGTATACTCACAGTGATTAATTATGGATTGAAGGGAGCGCTGAGAGTAGGGTTAGCCTGAATAGTTTGATAGTACAACAATGAGTAACGTGGAAAATAAGACAAGTGTGAATGGATCGAATGGGCTGGTCGATCGAACGACAGGTTCGATCGAACGGGCTGTTCGGTCGGATGGTATGTCCGTTTGGACAGTCCTGTTCGATCGGCCGGTAGGCTCGATCGGCTGGACCATTCGAGTGGATTGTTTCTTCCTCTGGTGTGTTTGTGTTTGAGGATTTGAACTTTTGAAGTTTTCGTTGTAGTATATGAGAACACAAAAATGTCCTTACCTTTGAGGTCGATCGATCGAACGGTCCGTTCGATCGGCCGGCTGAATCGATCGGCTGGGAACCTTAGAAGTGGTTTTCAACAGAATGTCACTCGATCGAACAGCCTGTTCGATCGGCTGGCACTCCATACTACGAACGAGTTGTAAAAACGATTAAGTGTTGAAGCATAGTATCTCCTGATCCGAAGAGTAATGTTTACCAATCGAGTAGCGTATTCGATCGAACATCACTTCGTCAATAGCATACTTCATAAAATTCGAAAAGTGTGGGACCATGTGCTAGTCGATCGGCTAGCCCGGTCGATCGGCTGGCATGTCTGATCGGCTGGGCTGTTCGAACAGCCTAGCCGTTCGGCCAGCAAGTCTGACCTGGTCGGCCTTTCGTCTAACTCTTGGCTGTTTAATTACTTGTCGTCATATCGAGGTAGTTTGATAACGAGTTGAACTATGATATCCTTCGTTCCTACTCGCTTCTTCGGCTTGGACAGGAATCACCCAAGTCCGGCCGGTGAACGGTTCGGAACGTCGGTTTAGAGTTTAACCCGTCGTCGGTGAACCTTGTATATAGAATCCGAATCTTGAACCTCTTAACTGTTAGAATGATTAGTTAGCCGGTTCAAGCTCCGTTTCTACCAGTTTTAAGGTTTCGAGTGTAAAGGTTGAAGAATGTTGGAAATTATTCATAAAAATGTTAAGATTTGTAAGAATCTTAGTTTGTTTATGTGGAAATCGGTCAGATCTAAGCTATTCATGGTTGAATGAGGCCAAAGTTTGGTGTTCATCAAGAACACCATGATGACATCACCCAAGAACACTAAGATCTTGGTGATTTCGCGGTTAGAAATTGAGTTTTGAAAGATAGAAAGGTGTATAATCATGCAATGATCAAAATCGTACAAGATTTAGAGTGAAAACTTACCGGAGTTGAGAGAAATCTGAGAAAAGGTAAAGAAGAAAGCTGGTTCGGTCAGAGCTTTCCAAAAATGGAAAGTGTGACAATGACAACCCTATTTATAGGCTCCAAAAGGGGAAAGTGGCAGCCGATCGGCCAGGAGCTCCGATCGAATGGGCTGCTCGATCGGCTAGGAAGATGCTAGCCGATCGGCTGGCCTGTTCGATCAGGATGCCTCCTGTTCGATCCGCGACCCACTTTGAGTATTTCGCGACGATTTTCGATGTTTCGGTTTCGATGAACGTTGATACGAATACGATAGGGTTCCTAGTCGAATTACTTTCAGTCCCAACTACTATATCTAACATACAATCTTCTATAAGTCACGTTTCGATGTCTTTCGAGTTTGATTGCCTTTCGAGTTTCGATTCGATTTTCGATTGATTCGCTTGAATACCACACCAAACATATAAGTAAACACGCACAAGTAACACATAAGGCACACACACACGTAACACAATACCAGGGTTCACATAATTCGAGTCTCGAGTTTGATTGATGAATCGATTAGCTTGATTATTGATTGGTTAACTTTATCGCATTGTTACTTCCTACTATTCACAGTCGTAAATCGGTCGCATTGATTAAACATTCGATCATTTCATTTATACAACACTTACTCCACATAATACAAAAGTAAAAAGAACATTAACAGTCAAAGAAGTCAAAGTTGACTTGGACTTTGACTTTGACTTTGACATTCGAAAACACGGGGTGTTACACTATGAGTCTAAGTTAGTAGTTTTTGAGTCGTCTTTTGTGTCGAGTCGCTACTGCTTTTGTTTTTGCTTGTTTTTGTTTATGAATGTTTGAATCGTACCACCTGTACTTAATCTCCATTCGGGTGATTTTGGAGCTTCTTATCAAATTTCAAGAAATTTACCGAGTGTACCAGTCAGAGTCAGTAGCTGATCGCGACCAAATTGCTATACGATCGAGCTGGATTGGACGAGAGTTCTGGAGCTTACGCGTTAATTAACCAGCTAAGTCCTTTCCTTTTTTGCTCTTCGTCTTTTTATTTCTTAGTTATTTTAGTCTTTTGAGTTGGTTTCCATCCGACATTGAGGACAATGTAGAGTTTAAATGTGGGGATGGGAACTATCCTAGGTCTAGTTAATAGTGTCATGAGTCATAAAAATTTTTGAAAAATACAAAAAAATTAAAAAAATCCAAAAATCCAAAAAAATGAAAAATAGAAAATGTCCGTGTTGAAGAAGTTTTGCAAATATAAACAGAAAATGATAGTAAAGTCAAGCATATTTGGTTTCAAATAATAATAATAATAGAATAAAGTTAAACTCGTGTCTAGCTTGGGATATGTGAATAGGCTCAACCCGGTTTCTAGGTTCCTTTGATATTAAAAATAACCTTAATTGTTAGTATGCTTGTGAGTTCTCATCTAGGAAAAGTAGATAGCCGAAATCCCTGAAAATAGTGTAAGAAATGTCGTTATAAGCAAAAATTGTTAGAATTTTTAATCAAAAGAAAAAATATAATAAATGAGCTAGATTGATATAAAAGACGAGGCATATGTAATTTTCGTTGGGGATGGTGACTCTGACTTAGATTTCCTCTAGGTTAAGTTAAGAAAAAATGCAAAAATTACCGACGCTCACGTTGTCTCTCTCGAGGATGGTGACTCTGGTTGAGACAGCCTCGAGGTTAGGCGATGCAAAGTCTAGTGCTAAAAAATAAGAAGAAATAATAAGAAAAAGTTTGATTTTAAAAGAAAAAATATAATAAATGAGCTAGATTGATATAAAAGACGAGGCATATGTAATTTTCGTTGGGGATGGTGACTCTGACTTAGATTTCCTCTAGGTTAAGTTAAGAAAAAATGCAAAAATTACCGACGCTCACGTTGTCTCTCTCGAGGATGGTGACTCTGGTTGAGACAGCCTCGGGGTTAGGCGATGCAAAGTCTAGTGCTAAAAAATAAGAAGAAATAATAAGAAAAAGTTTGATTTTAAATCCTCTTAATTTTGGTATAAAACGGTTAGGAAAGAATCCAGTGATTCATTCCTTTTGTTTCATGAATTTGAGGCGGGATTAGGTGAAAGTGCGGTTTCTAGTATGAGACCCTAGGTAGATTGATCGAACTTAAACATAAATTGTATGATAAGGGCTTGGAACCGGGGTTTGGGTTTAAGTGGATACATATATTTGCAATCGCGGTTAATATGAGTTTTAATGTTTATAAAGTAATCTAATTTTTGAACTCGGATTTTTGCTTGACTGCGATTCTGTTTGCATAAGTCTTTTTCGGGGACGGAAAAAAAGTATGTGTGGGGATATTTGATGTATTGCAAAATACATCTATTTATCATGTAGAGTTTGTATTATTTTCATTTCGCATTGGTTAGTTTTTATCTAAAATTAGTTACTTTCATTTCATTTGTGTTTACAGGCCTTGGTTGATGAAATCAGTTGAACAAAGAGGAAAACGAGCTAAATCAGGCTAATACCAAGTGTCAGAATGTAAACGGGAGCTAGAGAGATCAGCTGAATTAAAAAATGTGAGTTTGATACCTGTCGCGCGTCGCGATAGGTTTGGAAGTGATCTCCGCGTGCCGCGGTGGCTTACAGTTGACTCGGTTGACCTCTTGTGCTTGGCGCGACACGAAGAAGGACCAAGACCCCTTCGCGTGACGTGAAGGGGTATAATACACGGACATGTTGATTTGGGCCAGGATTCTTTGTCTAAACCTCATATAAATGCATCATTAACATCCCTAAAACCCTATTCATGAATTAAGATCAATTAGGGACGAAATCAGCTGCAAGTTACATACTTTTGGAGCGGTTTTGAAGGCTGGAAGCTGAGGATTGAAGATTAGGAGCTGAGGAAGTCGTCTGGATCGTTTTTGCACTATTCGAGTTCTTCGTTCTTGTTTCTTAATTTTTTAACCATGTTTCTAGTTGTCAAAATTACTCTTGTGTTTATTGTTTTCATGACTTTGCTTGGCTAATTTCTTTTTACTGCTTTGACTTGGATGATGGATTTATAAGTTTTGATTTTTATTATGTTTAATTAGTTATTTATGGATTGTTTATAAAAGTAGTCGGTTTGTTATTTTGGTTTAATGTATCTGCATGCTTTGAATTATTTTATTATCTTTTGTTGCTTCGTATGAATTTTGGTGACTGTCTATATCACGGAATAAATTCATACTATGTTATAACTTTTGGTGAGTGTCTATATCACGGAATAAATTTATAATCTTTAGGGTTAATCGCACGATACACCTTAGAAGTAATAATTGGTAATTCAATAAATTAAAATGTTCTACTAATTTCAATAGTTGTGAAGTGCGGAATTATTGTTAGGTCTGCGTCAATAAATTTCTAGGTAGGATATCTGTGAGGAGTCTGAACTAGTTTCCTTATTGATAATTGTTTAACAAGTTAAACTGAAATTCCAAACTTATCCTAGGTTTATAACCCGTGAGGGAGTGAATCGAATCAGGGTACTTTTGGAAACCTAGATAACCTGTGAAGGAGTCTAGTAACCGGTAGATATGACAACCTATTTAGAGTTCCATAAGTGTCTCCTTGAGAAGGGCCGAGGGTCTTGTTCGGTATCTCGGTAGGTTTAGTATATAAAGATCCCGATTCCATAATAATTAATAAGCATAATAAAGTCATTACTATAATAAATCAGGAATCCAATCTAGGCATTCGTTTCCATCAATTGACTAAAATCCAAGTTAATTTGTGATTTGGTATCTTAGTTTAACTAATTTAATTTAATTTGCAATTTTTAGGATATTTAGACACCCCCTCAAATATAAAAACAGTTAGGGTCCGTGTCAGTCTAGGTCTAGATAATTTAGTTAACGTAATTAGAGAGTCGCGTGGGTTCAATACTCGGACTTACTTTAGCTATACTGCATTGATCGGTACACTTGCCGGTTGTGTGGTTTAGGTTTAGATCGAGTCTAAGTTTATAAATATAAAGCTTAGAGTGTCTAAATTAGGTTAATCTAGTTTATATTTATTTGACCATCTTTAGCACATCAGCAGACATCTATAGCAGAAGAGATAGACCAAACCTCTGCAGTGTGCAAGAATAAGAATGTTTGTTTTTTAACTTCTGCAAACAATTTATCAAGATGAACATCTATATTCTATAACAAACACAAAAAAGTTAACATAATAATAAGCAAAAATCAGAATATAAACACCAGTATTAACTTATGAACTGACATTAAACTAGACTATGATAATTAAAATCAAGTACAAAACTACTTTAATACAATGTTCACATTCTAACTAGTATGAACTATAAAAAAAATACACAGAACTAACAATTTGTGTTACAATCATCTGAACATAAATCAATAGTGATAACCTTTTAGCAGAATATATACAAATAGTAAACAGTCTATTAGCACGTTCAAGCAAGTAATTAAGTGTTTACAATCAGAAGAATTGGATTACAATCAAGACACAGAGTGAATTCTAACGATTTCAAGTGAGATGAAACTATAACAATAACGGTTCTGAAAAATAAAAAAATGTTGTGAATAATAGGGATGAGCATAGTACTCATTCGATACCGAAAGTACTGGTACCGATAAACGGGGAAAAGTGGTACCGGTACTGAAGGGGTATGGTCCCAGATCTCGCGTCAGCATCGACCGCGAGTGACCATTACCCTTATCAAAACCCCCACTAGCTAACAACCTACTTGTGCCCATGCGAGAACGCGTCGGCACAAGGGTTGAATCCAATCTATCTAGTAACGAAGGAGGACTTACATGGAATATGAGAACGGTAGAGTGATGCGACAGAGCATCACATCTGGTGTACGAAAACGGAAGTATTCACAGCGATGCGGCATCGCACCGCATCCAGTGAACACTTCTATCAATACAAGAAAGCCTTACCTTAGGCATAAAAGAAGATGAACGTAACGGTGCGGCTGACACCGCACCATATGGGCATTTTCGTCACGACAAGGGATGCAGGCAAATAGTCTCCGCGGACGACGATGCGGCTAGCACCGCATCTCGCGTATTCCTTGATCACAAGTAGGAGACGCGGTAACTTCAGATGTTACCGCACGTAGCGATGCGGCTTGCACCGCATCCTATGCACTCAAACAAGTGGGACTGACACCACAGTGCAAGTGGCACCAATGGCAGTTACCTGTCAGAGCTACGTAAGCAATGGACTGACGTGGCGTAACCTCCACAACCGACAAGCCTGACACACCTGCAAAGGTGCAGCACGTCGTCAGTCCATCCATCATCATCCTCCTTCACTCCTCGGCTATAAATACCAACCCCAAACCAGGTTTGAGGTATCTCTTCACAACTCTCTGACTACTACTACTATCTTACTTTGCTTCCCAAGCAAACTACTGATTCTCACGCCGGAGAGTGGTAACAAGGAGCACCCCCCACCCCATCCTCCTTGTTAAGAGTCACGGCTTGTTTCCTTGTGCAGGAGATCAACCACCGATGATCCAGCCAGCGATCCTCGAGAGGAAGGGATTAACCCTTCTTGACGAGACCAGTGTGTTAACCCTGGCCGGTTAACCATTGTTTCATCATTGGCGCCCACCGCTACTCTTAGAATTTTCTAAACCATCCTTTTCCCTCTCTCACGATCATGACTGATCACCAAAACAACACTGCGGATAACCAAAATCCTCCAATCCCATCCCCGGTAGGGGTCAATGCCTCGACCTCCCAACCCGGACACATCGGCACGTCCACACAAAGGAGTCCCTCCTTTATGTTTGGACATGACTTATCACAGTTCCCATCTGTGATCCCACCAGGCATGACCGTTCATACCTGGTACGAGCAGCAGGCAGCCATGCTGACCGCAGCATACAACCGCGCTTGTACTGAAGCGAATATACGAGCTGGGCTTCCCCCAGCACCGCACACCCCTGTTGAGCGTATTTTACAATACGACGGCAGGATACGTTCACGCCCGGCTTCAAGAAGCCGACGTGAAGAATGGGGATCGTCTTACTGTTCGGTCCACACCCTCAACGAGGATGATTCCTCATACGGGTCCCATACCAGAGGACCAGTGCATACGCGCCTTGGCCCCCATGGCGAGGACAGGAGGCGGTCAACCTCCCGACGCGGCCCAGGCATTCAGAGCCGATTGGGCCCGCAACCATACACCGAAGGGTACGGTCATACCGACCCTGACGACCATAGCTACCGCGGTGATTCACATGACACCAGCAGCAGACCGGGAGGACGCAACTACGTTCCTCCCAGTCACCCCCGCAACACATACCTCAGGGCAGCTAAGCGCCCTGCGAATGAACCATACAGGCCAAAGGCAGCGGCCGAAAATTCCAAGTTCGGCACGCGGATCGCCAACGCCCATGTCACCACAACAAAGTTCCCATTCAACGTTGGGAAATACAATGGTTCGACCGACCCGGACGACCACATGAACATCTTCATGGGTGCGGGCATCAACGGCCAGTGGGATGAACCCACTTGGTGTAATTTTTTCCCCCAGACCCTTACGGGCCTGGCCAGGGCATGGTTCGATTCTTTGCCAGTGGGATCACTGGATTCATTCGAGGACTTGCGTACCAAGTTCCTCGCCCATTTTAGCCAGCAGCGACGCCACGAACGTGACTCGTTGGACGTCATGAACATCTGGCGAAGAGACGACGAATCGCTCGAAGCATTCGTCGTCCGATACAATAAAGAGTGCCTGGAGATAGGTGACGTGGCAGACCAGATGGCACGAAACCACTTCATCCGGGCCGTCAAAGACAGAGAGATGATCATGACCATCTCTGGCAAAGAGGGTTTGCCCAAAAAATGGGAAGATGTCATGACCGCGGTCAAGACATACGCCCAGACACAGCGGTCACTTGAACCGCATGTGACGAAGGCAAAGCCCCAAACCGAAACATCCCACCAAGGGTCCAAGCGTAACAATAAACGCAACCGGGACGTTGGAAATCGCGATATTTCCAAACCGTATTTCCCGCGAACCAACACGTTCGACCCAAAGAACTACAACCCCGCCCGAGACAGTCGGGCGTCAAAAAAAGATTCTCGGGACCGCAACTGGACCGAGATCACCATGTCGCCAAGTGAGGTCCTCCTTGCAGACCCACAGTTCTTGCGACCGGCCCAACCAATGAAGTCCAAGAAAAATCAGGACCTCACACTCTATTGTGAGTACCACAAGGACTCGGGCCACACCACCAACAACTGCATCAGTCTCCGACTGGAGATTGAGCGCGCCTTAAAGGAGGGGAAACTGCAACACCTTTTGCCAGGTGGGCAAAAACCCACCAAGCGCATTACCCCTCATGGCGAAGGTACCTCCTCCGGGAAGAGAACCATGCACGTGGCTTCCACCCACATGATCCACGGAGGCAAGGGCAGGCCGCGCAAAGCGGCGAGAAGGCCGGAATGTGACTGGAAAGACGAGCAAGTCGTCTTTCCAAAAGTCCGAGGCGGACCGCGCGATAGGCGCCGTCGTTATTTCAGGCCAACTGGCACATTACTGCACCGAGCGTCTATTCATAGACCCGGGCAGTACATCTGATATAATCTACGAACAATGCTTCAACCAGTTTGACCAGGAGGACAAAGATCGGTTGCAAGCAGTAGATTACCCGTTAACCGGGTTCGCAGGGGAAACTGTCTTTCCCCTGGGCCAGATTACTTTTCCTGTGCGTCTTTCCAGCGGAAACTGCACAAGGACAGAAGAGGTAAACTTCATGGTTTTACCTCACACCTCCAGATATGACGTACTCCTCGGGAGAGAATCCCAAGGAGATTTCAATATGATCACGTCCGTCCCCCACTCTGCGGTTGGTTTCCCAACCGAATCGGGGGTCGCGATAATCTATGCCCGCAGGGACGTCATGATGTCGGACGAAGTACGTCCGACCAAGGTCGCAAGGCCCACTCCCAACGACCAACCAGAAAAATGGGTTCTCAACGCGAGATACCCAGAACAAAAAGGTCACATTGGGTCACGCCTTATCCCCGACCACCAAAGCGCAACTGAAGCAGCTTCTCTTCAGGAACCAAGACATCTTCGCGTGGACACCCGCAGACATGACCGGGGTCCCACGTGATATTGCGCAACATCACTTGAATACCTTGCCAGGTATTAAGCCAGTGATCCAAGGCCAACGCCACCTTGGGTCAGCTAAAAATCAGGCGATGCAAGAGCAGATCGAAGAACTGCTCTCCGCAGGCATCCTGCGGGAAGTCAAATACCAGACGTGGTTATCCAACCCAGTCATGGTAGAAAAACCGTCCGGGGGCTGGCGCATGTGCGTCGATTACAAAGACCTTAACAAAGCCTGCTCCAAGGATTGTTACGCGCTTCCAGAAATCGACGAGAAAGTCGATAATCTCGCACCATTCAGGTGGAAGTGTTTCCTCGATTGCTACAAAGGGTACCATCAAGTACAAATGGCAATCGAGGATGAAGACAAAACGGCATTCCGGACTCCCACCGGAAATTACTGCTACACAAAAATGCCGTTTGGGTTGCGCAACGCGGGCTCAACCTACCAAAAGTTGATGAACGACACTTTCCGCGGCCAAATAAGCAAAAGTGTCGAAATCTACATGGACGACCTGGTCGTCATGAGCATGGAAGAGGATACCATGCTCACAGATATTGAAAGAACATTCCAAACTCTGCGCAGCGTTAACATAAAGCTCAATCCAGGAAAATGCTCGTTTGGAATGGAAGAAGGCAAATTCCTTGGGTTCATCGTCACTAAAGATGGATTCAAGGTAAACCCGGAGAAAGTCCAGGCGATCGAGCGCATGCCATCGCCTTCATCGATGAAGGATATGCAACGGCTAGCCGGCAGGCTAGCGGCACTTAACAGATTCTTAGCCAACCACGCAGCTAAGTCTTATCCGTTCATCAAGACCCTGCGGAGCTGTTCAAAGAAAGAACAATTCCAGTGGACCGCAGAGGCTGAACAGGCTTTTCGGGAAATGAAGGAGTGTTTGATACAACTCCCAACTCTAACCGCACCACGCAAAGATGAGCCACTCATATTATACCTATCCGCCGCGGATAACGCGGTGGGTGCGGTATTAATAGTGGAGCGAAAGGGGGTTCAAACACCCATCTATTACATCAGCAAGATGCTCAACGACCCAGAGACGAGATACTCAATAATGGAGAAATTGGTGCTAGCATTAGTGCACGCTTCAAGACGGTTGCGACGTTACTTCGTAAACCACGTCATCACAGTGCTAACCAATTACAGGATCGGCCCGATCCTATCCAAACCCGACATCTCTGGGAGATTAGCAAAATGGGCAATCGAGCTGGGCGCGCACACGATACACTATAAACCGCGCCCCGCGATTAAAGGCCAGATCTTAGCTGATTTCGCCGCCGAAGTACCGGTGAATCGCATCCAAGAATGCGAAGAAGCACAAACTCCTGCACCAACGCCATCCTCCTCCGAGACATGGGCACTATTCACAGATGGTGCCTCCAACGACGAAGGTGCGGGTGCAGGTCTGCGACTCGTCAGCCCTGACGGCCAAGAGCTTACATATGCAATCCGCCTCGAATTCAAAAGCACAAACAACGAGGCAGAATATGAAGCCCTGTTAGCGGGGCTACGTTTAGCAGTCAAAATCGGCGTGCAACATCTGGAAGCACACGTCGACTCTTTGTTAGTTGCAGGCCAAGTACGCGGCGACTATGCCGCAAAAGGGGATATCATGATCCTCTACCTCGAACAAGCCCTGCAACTAAAATCCAAATTCGCTTCGTTCAATATTCGCCATATTAATCGAAGCGAAAACAAGTCCGCAGATGCACTATCAAAACTTGCATCTACCAGCTTCCAACACTTGGCAAAGGAGATACGCATCGAAATTCTGCAAAATCCTTCGGTACCCCTCCGCCAAGTCAACGTCATTCAATACGGTTCAACATCATGGATGACACCTATTATCGCATATCTACAGTCAGGTGTGACTCCCGAAAGCAAATCAGAAGCACGCAAGCTACAATACAAAGCGTGCCATTATCAAATGGGAGACGGTATCTTGTACCGCAAATCATACCTCGGGCCACTACTACGATGCGTCAACCCCCAGGATGCCACATACCTCATCCGAGAGATACACGAGGGCATATGTGGCATACATGCTGGACCACGCATGGTAGTGGCCAAAATCATGAATGCCGGGTATTACTGGCCCGGCATGCACCTGGACGCCGTCAAAGAGTTGCGCAAGTGCATTGACTGTCAACGTCATGCTCCAAAAACCTTGCGGCCAAAGAACAACTTAGTCCCCGTCACAACTGCATGGCCCTTTCAGAAATGGGCAATTGACGTGGTGGGACCATTCCCTGATGCTCCGGGTGCGGTTAAATTTATCATAGTAGCGGTTGATTACTTCACAAAATGGGTGGAAGCAAAACCGCTCGCCTCAACCACTGCTATGATAACAAGAAAGTTCATTTGGGAACACATCATCTGCCGTTTCGGATTACCAATGTGCATTGTCACCGATAACGGCACCAACTTCGCTGCCGACGAATTTCAAAAATGACTAAAAGAACTACATATTGAGCACATATTCTCATCAGTCGCACACCCGCAAGGGAACGGCCAAGTTGAGAGTATCAATAAAAGCCTAGTCGAAGGGATCAAGGCGCGGTTGGGAACGGCCAGGCGTGGCTGGGTCGATGAACTCCCAAGTATCTTATGGGCTCACCGTACAAGCCCAAAAACAAGCAATGGGGAAACACCCTTCAGCCTAGTCTACGGTTCAGAAGCGGTGATCCCCGCAGAAGTAGGTCTCCCCTCTCCTAGAATGTTGGCTATTGAAAAACTAGACAACAACATGGAACGCAGGATCGATTTGGACCTCTTGGAAGAAAGGCGCGAAAACGCTGCCATCAATAAGGCCAAATATAAATCCAAACTTGAAAAGTACTACAACACGCGCGTCCGCGTTTGTACTTTCAACCCAGGAGACTACGTCCTACGCGACAATGAGGCATCTAATGCCGAGCGCCCAGGCAAACTCGCCCCCAAGTGGGAAGGACCCTACCTCATCAAAGAGGTCTTAGGGAAAGGCGCGTACAAATTACAAACGCTAGAAGGCGAACCTATCGCACGAACATGGAATGCTCAACAGCTTCGACGCTGTTATATGTAAGCCATGTTCTTACATTTCTCTATGTAACCTATCGGGCCGCAGGCCATTTGCAAATAAATAAATAAGCAATTTTATACATTATTGTTTGTTATTACTATTACAAATGCGTGTTCCACTTTGCGGTATCCCAAAAACAGATTGGCAAAATCTTCATTCGCGATACCCATACAAAGTGGTAACCACACACAAATATTGTAATAGGCCAGCAAAAGGCAAAAAGACTTGCATATTTATCCGGCCGGATAAACAAGTTTTTGTTAAACACTTAACACAATTCCTGAGCCCAAAAAGGCAAACAATGGAATTGACGCGGACTCATACGACAAAGGTATGGAGTACACTTGACCCCATTCACAAATGGGTAGAGTTCCGGATATATAAGCTTTTACAAAGCTTACACAATTCTAAAAACCCTAACGCGGTAAATACCAGAATTGACGCGTACTCGTACAACAAAAGTATGGAGTATACTTGACCCCGTTCATAAATGGGTAAAGTTACGCATACATACGTTCAGACATGCAAGAATTAAAAACACTTGTACAAACTGAACAAAGAAACTTTGTATTCAAAAAATTCAAGCACCCACATGATGCTTAATGAATTTACATAAAGTTCCTATTCTATACAAGAGGAACACAAAAAGGAGGCACACTAGCCAACCTAAACCCTATTTTGTACCGCTGGTTCCCGCATCTCCTCCGGCACCACCAGCGGGTTCTTCCTCTTCCGCATCCGGATAAAGCATCCGCAAGCGGTCAACATAGTCCGCAGCCTCCAAACAATCGTCCAGTTCCCCTACACAGGCAAGGGGCGTATCATAAAAGGAGACTTCGGCCGCTTTAAGAAGCGACTCGGTGTCCACACCATGGAACCCGGATCGCTTATCAGTATAACCGCCTGCGGATAATACATTGATATGCCCAATGCAGCGGTTATAACCAGCTTTAAAGCCAGCATCGCGCGCACGTTCCTTAACCAGGTCCAAACCAGATGCGGTCTCAGGGGCATTCATGATAGCCTCAACAATCTGCAATAAAAGAATCATAAGTCTTGGATACTAATCCAAGCAAATGTAAAGGCAACGGATACTTACACGCGCGATACCGTGAGTCCGCAACCACTCACGGTCAGCCTCCAGCTGGTTAAAAGAGGACACCAAGGCATCCTTGGCCTCAACAGCGGCGTCAGCCCGCTTCTCCGCAGCAGACACGCGGGCAGTAAGGTCTGTAACCGCGACCTCCCGGGCCTGAACCTCAGCCTGTCAAAAAACAGTAAACAGTTTACACGATAAACATTTACGAAACAAGGAAGAAAGTAACAAAGTTAAAGAAACATACCTGCAGGCTGGCAACAACTTTGTCCAAACGAATGCGCTCCGCATTCGCCTCTTCAAGAGCCTTAGAAGCACGGCTCTCCCTCTCTTCAGCCTCCTCAAGGGCTTTCGCGGCACGAGCCCCGGCTTCTTTGGCCTCTTCAAGCGCCTTCAGGGCGTCGGCCTTCGCCTGCAGCGCTTTAACAGAAATGGCCTCAGCCGCAGCTTTCTCCTGGCTCAAGGTAACGTTCGCCGCCTTGGCATTCGTCAACTCCTGCCGAGCATGAAACAGAATGTCATTCTGCTTAGCCCAAGATTCATTCCACTTCTTGCGCTCATTGGACATTTTTTCATTCCAACTCTTGCGCTCATCAGCAAGAAGCTTAGCAAGGGTACGCACCTGTTTCAGCTGGGCAGTGGCAGCCCATTCAGAAGTCTGCTTCTGCTTCTCAAAAGCAGCCTTGTCCTTCTCGAGCTGCTCCGCACCCGCACGAGCAGCCTGGACCAACTTTTCCGCTTCCGCCCGCATACGAGCAGCCTCCTCCTCGCGGCGACCAAACACCTTGTAGTCTTCCAAGATGGCATTTGCCACAATAGAAGACCCTACTAACATTGTTGAGAGCTGGTTTATGCGCAGCTCACGGGGTGCAGCGCGGGCTCGCTCAACTTCAAAATGGGTGCCTAGACCACCCAGAATCTCCTTGCATGCCGCAGGGTCATTAGAAATATCATCCCCCTGCATAACAGTCCAGGGGGGTCGGTGATATACAGCACTTCGACCCTGGGTATAAGTGCGATAATAATACTCCAACTCAGACTCCCCAGGCTGAATTGGAGGCCCATCATAACCCGCACCACCGGCATCAGCACCGGTAACCTTCACACCAGCAGAAGAGCTCTGCGGCTCAGTATCAGCCTTCTGCGCCTCTGCATTAGACTTTTCTTTCCCAGCATCAGAAAACCGCAGATCCAAATTATCCCCGTCAGGGGGAGTGATAAGGTTGTTGGACGAATCCACGGTATCAAAAATCTGGGTTGCCACTTCCTCTGCGGTACCCTCTGTCCGCACCGTCGACTCCGACACCACCTTGGCAGGGGGTGTCGATGGCACTTCAGTTGCACCCGCATCCGTGGCACGCGGGGGTGACCCTGGAGCATCAAAGATAGAGACATCTTCATCTTGAAGCTCTACAAAAAACAAAGTCAAATAGCTATCAAAACAAGTTACACATAACAGTTAAGACAAGCTAGCCTACACTTACCAACGACAACCGCAGGTTTTTTCTGCGTCGGAGCAGACCTTTTGGTTACTAGTCTCCGACGTTTGGTTTCAACACCACCAGCAGCTTTCTGCTCTGGCCTTCTCTTCTCACCAATAACAGGGGGACCCGCAGCTGTCCCTCCCGCGGCCGTCTCTTCTGCCTGCTTCTTCGCAGCACCAGAACGCGACCCCGCAGCTGTACCCAAACCCTCAAGGGTATCAGATACTATCACATAATCCATGTATCGACGAAAAGAAGAGTGAGAGATACCTGCCGCCTGCGGCACCAGATGAGGCACAGCAGTGACCTCCTTTATCTTCTTTTGGCGAAAGCGCACGCCCTTCACAGTTTGCCTCTTTGGCACACCTTTCGCTTCGGGGTCCCCTAAGGCCCCAAGATCACCTGCATGGAATCAATCCAAAGGGTGAGTCAATAAACCAACATTATCATCACAAGTGAAAAAGCTTCCAAATTATACCTTTGCCTGGCGGCAACTCAACTGCCAGTGCGGCCTCAGTAGGCACCCGGAAGTTACTACGGATGATAGCATTATGATCCTCCTCACCATCCGCACAAACTACGGTCTCAACCGTACCAAGGAAATCCGGGGCAAACATCCTCCATGCGGGAGCATCCTCTGATAACAAACATAAAGTCAGTACCGCAAAAAAGAATAGGGAACTTAAACACATGAAGAGTACGTACCACCGCTTTTCTCCCGCACCACGGGTCTCGAGTTCTTGTTCCTCCTCGTCAACATCATACGCAACAACCACAGTTGCGTGTTGGTCAGCTTCACAGACTCAATAGTCTGAAGCTGCGGAAACCACTGCACTGATTTCAAGCTGGGCATCGCAATGGTCTCCCCTATGATCGTCTCGGTCACGTTCCGAAACGTCATGTCTGCAACAATGGCAGCAGCCTTGACGTAGAAGAATTTCTTCTTCCACATCGTCATCCCCTTGGGAGGAGTCATCAGCTTGGGGCTACCGTCTCGTTGACGGAAAGAAAAGAAACCCAATGACACAGTCATCTGATAAAACCGTCGGAAATCTCCGACGGTAGGCTCTATACCAAGAGCACGGAAGGTGAACTCAAAATTACGAATCCGAATCATACCAAACGGACTCACTTGAGAAATGTGGACCTTGTACCACTCCAAGACATCCACAACAAACACCGTCAACGGTAACCGGAGATTACAGTCACCAAAAAAGTCGGCCCACATGGTCACATAACCGGCCGGAGCGTCGGCACCAGTATCACCCTCCGATGGATACTGAGCCCCATACTCAGGGGGCATTTGGACATCAAGCATAAGACGATCAAAGCTTTTTCTGGTCCACTTTAACGCCGGTAATCCACCACCGGCAGCCCCCTCCTCTTCTTCTTCAGCCACTACCGGCTGTTCAGGGTTTTCACCCTCCACATTGTGTGGACTAGATGGTTCAGCCATCAAGAATATCAAAGAAACAGAAGATGGTGAACAGAAAAACTAGAAACCTCACCGGAATTTCAGAAAAAATCGTCGGAGAAGACAGATAGCAAGTTCTCTCTTAAACGGCAAATTTTTGAAATTTCGATCAAGTGAGGGGAAACCACGAACGGTTTCCCCTTATATACCCATCGCAATTAATGCGGAGGGAGAAAACAAATCGTCACGTTCAAAAAGAGCGAATCGCAGGACACCACGTGTCAAGCGCCGTTTTCGCTGACGGTTATCACGCGCGCGTGGCCGACCACGCGCCTGACAAAAGAGACGTTTACACTCTTTGCTACAGTGCATTTAATGCCTCGGGCAGTGCAAACGTCCTTTCATTTCAGCACATGCCAGGAAGATCTCACCAACTTCCACCAACTCACACGTGAGATCAGCCACGTATGCAACAAAAAGCGACTACATTATCCAATTATAAGCGGCATGCGGTTTCTCTGGTATACCGCACCATAACCCATACCGCATGTCGTTTTTTAACATACCCCTAAAAATAGGTAAAAATATATATCTCTACACTATAAGGGGGTATAATACCTATCCGCACTACCTACGAGCACACGTGGAATATGCGGACATGACACACACGAGCCCGTTCAGGTGTGTCAGATGCTCAGAACCAGCGTTGTCCGTTGGACTGAACCGCATCTCAGACACAGGGGAACCGCATTGCCTTCATTCTCTTCAAGCTTCAAATCCCTCCTGTCCGGTTCACAACCGCAGAGGGTACATGAACACCCTCTTTAACAAAAGGAAGGAAGGGAATGTACGCGAACGCACATCAGCAACCCTGTCTCCTGAACCTTCAAGAGCTACATCCGAGCAACACACCCGCTTCGAGCGAATGTGGTAATGCAAAACCACAGACACTCACGAGGAGCTACGGACATAACCATAGCTTCCGCAGAGTGGTTGCTACGGAAGAGCCAAGCTAACTCCACATCACCGAGCAAGGCTACTTCAAGGCAAACTCGGTATTGGAGCGGGAAGGTAAGCGGCTACAAAACGAACGCAGATAAGCGCTCTAAACGAGCCTTTGTCGAACAGCAAGCGTCCGAACAGCGGTAACAAGTCTGCTTATGACTTTGTTTGCCCGCCTATGGGCCGAATAGAATAAACAATGGTGGGCATACCCTTGCCTATGACCATGTTTATTTACCCATAGTACAAATATACATTGTTCGACCAAACATGGCCAACAATGACGCAACGAGGTAACCGCAAAGGACGTGCGGTTACTAGAGAGCTATGACGACGAACACGAAAACCCAACAAAAAAGGGATCGTCATCTCATGACTAGATGCTGAACATAGAGCTTGAGCAAAGCACTTACAAGCATCAACTACTTTTGATCCCAGTCTCAAAGATTGGTCCAAAAGTTTCTTTTCTTCTTCATGCACCAATTTAACAATTGGTATGAAGAAAAGACCACCTTTAAAGGGTGGGAAACCTCTGCATACCTTCAAACCACCATCTCAGAGGTTGGTTCGAAGTTTGTGCAGCATTACTAAACAAAGTCTCCAAGAGACCTTCGGCACAACAACAGGTGGCAAGCCACCTGATGACATAAATCGGCTGAGAATTTCGCGTCCGACGAGATTCCTTCACCGATACGGAAGAGGCGTCAGATGACCCTTCCAGACCTCCAGCTTGATTTACATACAGAAAAGACCACACATGGTCTAGGATCTTCTCCAGACTCCAAACTACCTTCCAAACACCATAGTCCAGTACTCCTCCCACATACAACTTGTATGTGGCAGCAACACTAGACTGGGGGGACTTGAAGGGGTATGGTCCCAGATCTCGCGTCAGCATCGACCGCGAGTGACCATTACCCTTATCAAAACCCCCACTAGCTAACAACCTACTTGTGCCCATGCGAGAACGCGTCGGCACAAGGGTTGAATCCAATCTATCTAGTAACGAAGGAGGACTTACATGGAATATGAGAACGGTAGAGTGATGCGACAGAGCATCACATCTGGTGTACGAAAACGGAAGTATTCACAGCGATGCGGCATCGCACCGCATCCAGTGAACACTTCTATCAATACAAGAAAGCCTTACCTTAGGCATAAAAGAAGATGAACGTAACGGTGCGGCTGACACCGCACCATATGGGCATTTTCGTCACGACAAGGGATGCAGGCAAATAGTCTCCGCGGACGACGATGCGGCTAGCACCGCATCTCGCGTATTCCTTGATCACAAGTAGGAGACGCGGTAACTTCAGATGTTACCGCACGTAGCGATGCGGCTTGCACCGCATCCTATGCACTCAAACAAGTGGGACTGACACCACAGTGCAAGTGGCACCAATGGCAGTTACCTGTCAGAGCTACGTAAGCAATGGACTGACGTGGCATAACCTCCACAACCGACAAGCCTGACACACCTGCAAAGGTGCAGCACGTCGTCAGTCCATCCATCATCATCCTCCTTCACTCCTCGGCTATAAATACCAACCCCAAACCAGGTTTGAGGTATCTCTTCACAACTCTCTGACTACTACTACTATCTTACTTTGCTTCCTAAGCAAACTACTGATTCTCACGCCGGAGAGTGGTAACAAGGAGCACCCCCCACCCCATCCTCCTTGTTACGAGTCACGGCTTGTTTCCTTGTGCAGGAGATCAACCACCGGTGATCCAGCCAGCGATCCTCGAGAGGAAGGGATTAACCCTTCTTGACGAGACCAGTGTGTTAACCCTGGCCGGTTAACCATTGTTTCATCAGGTACCCGAACCGGTGTGGCTACAGTATTACCCGGTGTTTTACCGCGTAAATACCGGTAACCTAGTACTGAAAACGAAGAAAAATGGGACCGGTACCTGGTACCCCGAATATACCCGTGACGGCTCAACCCGGTAGCAAATTGCTCATCCCTAGTGAATAATGATTACAAGATCCAAGGTAGGCGTCATTCTGAAGCTGAAGCAAAACACGGATGACATCACGATCACGACCGAAATCGAGACCGACTTTGCGAGTTGGTGGCGGCGGATG
>NC_035442.2:18242042-18401302 GCF_002127325.2 Helianthus annuus
CTCGGATTCCGCTTGCGTGCGGGTACAAATGTATGAATCATGAGTATGTATGAAAGTATGAGCATAAATATAAGTTTAAGTATGAACATTCATGTAAGTATGAGTATAGACATAAAACGTACGAGTAGTATGAGTATAAGTATAAACATAAAACGTATGAGTATAAGCGTAGGTACGAATAATAAGAATTACGTATATAGTGTACGTTAGAGCATAACGAATTTGGACATATAAAATGCTTGAGAAATTTGAATATGTAAAACGAATGATATAAGCGATTTCGTCGTGAGGTGTCGATTAAAACGTGTATGTATAGTTGTATAAGTGAAAATTCGAGTTTATTGGATCAAAATAGATCGAGTTTTTGGAATATAGAATATAGTTTGTAAATATAGGACAATATAAAGTATTCATTGGTTATGCATAACGTGTTTTGTAATGGATGGAAATGCTACTTTTGTTTAAAAGAGTTTATGTACGTCGGAGGTTATTGGTCTCCATGAAGTCTTCTAGCCCACGTGTTTGAAATTTGAATGGCAAATTACGCGGTGTGGAAAAAGGTTTTCGAAAATACGGGTTCGTTTCATTTGCATCTAAACAAGAAATTTTGAATTTTGAAGGTTCTTATGAAAACGTTGATCCTTAGAAAAGAAATTTAGCAAAACGGACTTGGTGATCATTGGAAAGAGTTTTAACAAATGATTTGTTGATGTAAAAAAAATCTTTGGTAAAACGTTTGTATAATTTTTATAGGACCTTATAAGTATATGGGAAAGTTGGTTTGAATTCCGTTTGAGAATGAAAGTCTTTAGTATGGTGATATAACGTGAGTGTGTGTTTTAGTGATTATGTCGAGTATGAAGCTTGTGGTACTAGAATATAAGTAATGAACAATGAACAATGAACAGTGAACAATGAACAATGAACAATGAGAAATGAACAAGTAATGAACAATGAGCAATGAACAATGAACAATGGACGATGAACCATGAACAATCAATGAACAATCAACAATGAACAGTGAACAGTGAACAATGAGCAATGAACAATCAATGAACAATGGACAATAAAAAATGAACAATCAATGAACAACGAACAATGAAGTTGTAGCGATTAGGTCGGGTATGAAGTTCGTGGGCATGAGATTCATTAGACCGATTATGTCGATAGGTAGCATTTCATAAAGTTCTGAAAATCAGGTAACAAAACATTTATGGTATGATTAAGAATTTCACGTATATGAGTTGAGTGAAAATAGACTATAGGATAAGAAGTACGTTTGATAAAACAATGTACTTTGAAGTTGATATAAGTAGGTATTTTGATAAATGATAAACGATTTAGGTATAAGACATGATCGGGTTTGCATAGTAAAATATTTTGAGGGAAAGTTTTGGTAACGATCACCTAGGTAAGGGAATCACCCGTAACTCATTGGTGAGGTCGTTTTAAGAAAAGAGGGAGTGGAGTTAATCGTCAAGGTAAGGAAATCACTCCTATCTCGATGATATGTCTCCATTTTGTCGTTATTAGAAATGTAAATCGAATTGGTGACGTTTTCGAAATCATGCATGTGAAATACGTATAAGTGTATGAAAAGATTTAGTATGATATGTGTGTGAGAAGAAAATATCGAAAGTAAACTTGAATTTGAAGATTGCATCATATAGGATAAATAATAGAAACACATGTTTGATTAAAAGTTGGATGGTTCCAAAATGGAACTTGACTAACCAAAGTAGTAGAAAAGTCTTTCGAATTTGAGGAGCATGCTTTGGCCTAATAGGTGGAATACTCTCGCCGACGAGTCGGTTAACGGTATTTACCCTTCCGGTTACTACATGTCCCAAATCAATCGAAATTTCGAGACTTGGCATGATTTATGAAAAATCAAGGAGTGGAACTAGTCGACAAGGTGCGGTTTCACCCCTAACTTGACGATTTCGTATCCTAAGTGTGGTTGGTACTCGTCGGGTCGAAATTTAGTTTCAACTCTTTGACGAGGGTCCACTAGAGTTTGAAATTTGAACTTCTCCATCAAGGTGAGGATTTCACTCCTAACTGATTATGAATTTCATGCAAAAAGGAAGAGTAGATGGATTGAGAGTTGTTCCCCAAATTGTGGGTTTCACACCTATTTTGGTGAAGTCGTCTCGTTTGTGTATTACGAGTGGTTTTGATTTTAGTATAAATGAGTAAAAGACGTATGTTCAAAATAATAATAACAAGTATAAGCACATAAAGCATTTCAAGAAAATAGCACGTAAAAACAAAATTTCAAGAATAGCACATAAAGATGTTTCATAAAAATAGCATGTGAAGAAAATATGGTCGAGTTTGATGATTAACTATAGACTAGGTCAAAAGCATGACAATTTTCCTAATTCCCTATTAGTTATGGCTCTGATACCAATCTGTCACACCCCAACCGATGGCGGAAACATCGGAGTGAGACGAAATAGATTGCAAAAGACTTCATAACACTATTTGTGACAAGTATTTAAATAATAAATTTTCATTTCATTACTAAAGAGTCAATTACAAGGATTTGAAACAATACAACATGAATAATGAAATACAATACAATACGAATACAAATTTAAAGTGTGTATCTAAGCATCCTACTAGATTCCATGCATCACCAACATCATCGTTAAACCTGCAACATGTTTTAAAAGTCTAGTTCAATACAAAAGTATTGGCGATCATACAAGTTTGGTGCGTAGTATATAAGTATAAAAACGATAAGGAACAATCCACATGGCAAACCTAGTTATCAAGATTAACGTATAAACTGGCATGCGATTTACAAGTCAACCCTCTGTTTACGCAAGTATAAATGAAAATTCAACATGACCACTAGTCTACGGGCGGTGCGTTACTCCTATAGCGCTATACATTTTAAATGGAGGTTCGTACGAAGCTAATGACAAGTTCATCACATAAGTATGGTCCAGAAAACACGAATCAAGCATAACAAATAGTAAGCATGTATTGGATGGTTTGTTTATATATTTGCATAAGAATATGTATAATAAGTGTGTTTTGTATATAAAACATGTTACACCCAAAAGTGTGAAAATGGTAAAATGGGTCAAGTATAGTCACAAAATTTGCATATGCTTTCCGATTATCCAATTGTTGATGAGCAATGAGATTAGGAGATCAAATGTATAAGGGTTAAAGTTCAAGGTATGTTTAGAGTCGAGATTCGGAATTTAAAACATAAGAATATAACATATGAAAGTAATCATCTTTTAACACATAATACTTGTTTAACACTATGAAACCCCAAGGGTTAGAATGTTTTCATGGGTAGAACACCCATTAGAATCATAACAAGTTTTAGGTCTTAGATGATGCAATATAGTACTTTGACGAATGAACACAAATTCATCATCAAAGGTTCGAATATTTGGATAGTTTATATAAGTATTATATATGTTATGTAATATATCAATAAGTCCATTAGTTCAAGCATGAGGTAGGAGGATGAATCCTCCATTTAGGAACCTCTTAAGTGTCATAGAATTCATGTAGGAGGTAGGAAGAAAAGTCTTCCATTTAGGCACCTCTAAGTGTTCACCACTACACTTGATGTTATGAACATAAAAGTAGGGTCAAGAACTTACAAGTAATACAAGAATATGAACAACTAATCTATGAGAAATCATCAAGCAATGTGTGGATTTTTAAGTAGGATAACCCAAGTTAATCCTAAATCACACAAACATCAAGTCTTGAACTTGAACATCACTTGTGGGTTAAACCCTTGAACAAAACAGAAAGTTTGTCAGGTTTATACCTCTGATTTTGAATGTCTCAACCTTGTTTTTAAGCCTAACTAACCATAGATGTGGTTATAAGCATAAGGACATAGGTTTGAGATGAGTTTCCTCAAGTTTAAACAAGTTTTTATAAGATTGAAACATGAACAGAAAAATAAGTCAACTTTGGAGCCCTTTTGGCGACGTTCCAGGCTCTGATTTTCCAGGGAAAACCCATGGAAACGTAACTAAGGTCAATACAAAGAAGTAGCAAAAAGAATCAAGTGAATCGGATAATAATTGAGTGAGTTATGCTCATTTTCGTGAAGATGTGTCAATCTGCTCGAACCCTGATTTGCAGCTACGATTTGGGGGGGGGGTTGAGAGTGTTTTAGTGTTGCAAAAGTGGTAGGGAGGCTGGTTATAAGTGGTATTTATAGGGGGAGGATTAGGGTTAAGTTGGGTTGCCATTTAATACAAGTAGGTGAGAGTTTAAGCAATAAAAAAGAGATAATTCAGCAATATATGGTTGATTTGCAAGGGCTTTTTGGCAGCTTATATATTTTTTTTGTTGTTTAAATGATGTAAAGTATATAAAGAAGATGTATTTTATATATGGTTGACATGTCCTATAATGTCTAGTGTGTATTGGACATGTATCAAGGCCTAAAGGTATATTAAACATGAATTAAAGTAAGAGTAAAAAAATATGTTATGCATAAGTATGTGTAACAAACCAATATGACAAGTATATATACGACATGTGACTTGAGGTGTCAAATAAGCGTAAAGTACATGAATTTGCGTCTTCGAAAATATGACCAAATGTTTGTTTAAGAATCACGAACACATGGTAGTTTTTTGCGAGTTAATCTTCGTAAGTATGCATTAAGTATAAACAACATGAATTTCATATAAAAGATTAATTTTTTACTACAACCGAAGTCTCGGATTTACAATGACTTGAAATGAATTATGATTACAAAGGAGACGGATATCCGAAAGTAGAAATATACGACAAGTTTTATAATTAGGGAAAGTGCGGAAAAGCAGGGCGTTACAAGCCCCACCCATGAGCACTGAGAATGTGCAAGAACTCCGCACCTTTGGTGAGAAGATATTAGAAGAAAGTGAAAGAATGAGACAGATAGGGGAGAGACTCGTCTGGAAATATGACGAGCGTAACATGCAGTTTTGGATGAACCCTTATCAGTAGTAGTAATAATACTAATCTATTATATATAATAAATGAAAGTTTTTGGGTTGATGTGTCACTTGATTAGGGCATCCTCATTTCCATTTTGCCGCCCAACAGTACCAAACTTCCATCCCCTTTATACTCTCTCCTAAAAACCCTAAATCTTCTCCTGTACTCCTTCTCTTCTCCCTTCTCTTTTTGTGTACACTTCTTTTTTCAAAACCCTAAGTTTTTCCCTTTTGGCTTCTGTTCTCTGTCTTCTCCCTTTTGATACAATCCCGTTCTCAACAACAATCGCTTGATTTGTACGATTCCATCATAGATCTTGGATTCACTTGATTCTCGCTCCGGTATGATTTATCTCTCTCTCTCTCTCCTCACACTCTTGACTCATGATTGCTAAACCAAGTGCTTTTTGTAGGGTTTATTTCGTTCGACTTTACCATGGATGCTTCTTCGATTTCCGAATTTGATTATTTGTTCAAGCTTTTGATGATTGCAGATTTAGGCGTTGGTAAGATCAGTCTTCTGTTGAGTTTCGGATTCTGATTCAGAGGACGAGTATGGATTGAATGATCGTGGTAGTGATCCTGTAGATGTGTGAAATTCATATTGGAGGAGTTTCCTGCTGTAGCTGATGATTTGGAGCAGGTAATTTTTGTTTTCTGATTGTGTTTGAAGTTTGAATTGCATCTGATTTTGGAATAGTGGTTTTTAGCTTCAGTAGAATAGCATTTGTTTTGTTTTACTAACAGGAATTGTGAAGCTAGGTGCCTAGGTCAAAGAAATAGGTTATATTGGTACTAACATTATTTGATAGGGTTTCATGTTGACCATTTTAGAAGGTGATGCTTTGTAGCTGTTTACTTCTTCTTTCTTAGTTGATAGTTGCATCTTAACAAGTTTCAAGTGAGATAAATAGTATTGGCGTTCAATATATAAAAAACCCTAATCAGTTCTGAATTTGGGAACCATCTGGTCTAACATAAAAACTTAGCAGGTATTCTGGTTTAAAACCATAAGAAATATATACTTTTGGAGTTGGATTTAGTGGAGATTTTAGGAGTATGATAGGTTGTAAAAGGTTTAGCAGGTATTCTGGTTTAAAACCATAAGAAATATCTACTTTTGGAGTTGGATTTAGTGGAGATTTTAGGAGTATGATAGGTTGTAAAAGGTTGTGCTTCTAAGTGTTACTTCTGTTTGTTGAATTGTAAGTAAAGTTAGCAAGATAACTTCCCTTTGTTAGCTGTCATCTCCCCAAACATTATTGAATAACACGCAAACAGGTACTTTGACTATGAATCTATGATATTTGCGACATCTAGGATAAAAATGTTTACTTTTATGTAATTGCCTTAAATTTATAAATAGTGAACTTTAGTAAGGTATATAGTTTTCCATGAACCCCACTTAAAAATACGAGATTATGAAATTTAGAGAAGTATGGAAATTCTGAACTTTTTGTAACTACTTACATTCTGTCCAATTATTTGAAGTTTTTTTATTTATAAGTAATAAGTGTGTTAGATATGATCACAACTGGAACTGTCCCATTGGTAAGTAATCCATGGAGAATTCTGATGGCAGGATCGTATGATTTGATTCAACAGCCAATGAACATTAGTGAAGTTTCGAAGCAAAGTGTTTGTTTTTTCATGTTTGTGGATGAAGAAACAGAAAGGTTCCTTAAAAGATCAAGCAATCTGGATAGTGGCAAGAAGATAGGGTTGTGGAGAATCGTTATTGTTCACAACCTGCCATACTCAGACCCAAGGTGTAATGGAAAGGTAAAAGAAATCATTTCATTTAGGTTGGTAACTGTATTATGAGTGTTGAGATGGGTGTATGTAACTACTGTGTCGCAGGGCAGGGCAGCTACCAAAGCTTCTACTGCATAGACTTTTTCCCAATGTTGGGTATTCTTTATGGGTGGATGGGAAACTCAAGAAGAGAGATGGAAGAAGACAGAGAAGAAGTGAAATTGTTCAGAGAACTAGGAATAGTTAATGAACTGATTTAGGCTTATGATAGTTTGGCCTGGAAAAACCCTTCTAAAATACAGATTGAGGCAATTCCTCATGCTCTTCAAGGTTTTATTTAATTGATTTTTGCAGTTTTTAAATCTTTATAATACTATTTACAGAAAAAAGTTGTGACGGAGAACGATGACAAAAGCGGGGTCGGTGCAACAACCGCATTCTCTTGACAGTTGTGCTAAGGTTTTATGGTGGAATACTAGGTATTCCATTCTTACACAATTATCCAATGCAACAAGCTAGACACAGTACTAGGTTGTCTTCATTGCTTCCGAACAAAAGCGTCGCACACAGCCGCACCACAACATCATATCTCTGTCCGCGGTTGCTGCAAATGCATCACAGACCACTAACCGTTGGTGCGGATAACCATCACTACACCACCATCCAATTGCTTGAATTCTCTGATTTAGGATCAAGTACCACTATCAACCTATTTTTTTTTATCATAAAGAAGTTGTTAATCTGTTCCGGAGTAGTTTCTAGGCATATTTGTATGGTAACCCTTCTTGTTGAATCAAACGTAGGTTTGAAAGTTATAAATCATTTTATTTGGTCTGATTTTCTAAATGTTTTTATGGTAACTCAAGTTGTATTACATGAAGAACATAGATTTTGTAAAATTTAATTGGTCTTGCTTTAAAAAAAACCTAAAGAAGGGAAACTCGGTAGTTAATAGACATGAATGGTAATTTTACACAAATTATTACATAAGTCCAGCTTCTTTTCATGCTCCATTCATGCAAAACTCTCTTTTCTTTTGCCGATTAGGGTTTAGAGGTTACATATCTTTTGATTCTTATTAGTTTTTGTATAGCATAAATCAACAAGTTTTTTTAATTTTACGGTTTGATCTGTATGGTTTTAAAGCATGTGTATGTTATATATAAAATAAAATTCCTCTTTTGATTCTCCAGGTTATTTTTTAAATACAAGAGAGGCGAATTGGGGCAGTGGCTGCATCCGACGAAGCTGACAGGAAATTTTTTGAGGAGTTGATGAAAAAGTGCAACTAAGTATTCAAAAGCGCCGAGGAGAAGGAGATAAGATTCGAGACGTTCATAATCTTCTAAGTATCTTTCCAAGAAAGAGGACGGTGTTGCTGCTGTATTTCAAATATTGAATACACTAAACAGGTTAGGAATTATAGTTTAACTAACTGAAAATTTCATGATGTTGTTAATCTGTTCCGAACCAGCTCAAGTTTGCTTGGCCAAAGACGGCTGTCTGCGAATCAGTATTGGGCAGAACTGTATTTACAAGTATTGGGCAGTTTAATTGTGCATAGAATCTGGTGTTGAACTATCTGCGAATCAGTTTAAAAATAAGATTTTTCGCAGAAATTATAAGTCGCAGAATCTGGTTTGTATATTAGTGTATAATCTGTCTGTTAGTGGTGTGAATGATATAGTTGTCCGCAGAGTTAGTGGTTGTTTGCGTAGAATCGTTATTCATCTGCAGAATGGAGTTTTATGCACAGATTTTAAGTAACGCAGAATCAAAAAGTTATTTCGCTACAGATCATAGACTCTCGTGTTTGTTATTCAGCCGCTAAAAACAGCCGCAAATTGTTCGCTATAATGATTTGCTAAAAAACTGTCCACAGAGGTTATCGTGTTTGTTACAAATCAGTCACCATAAATCTGTGATAGTTTGAATTATTTGCGAAGTTGAACAGATTTTTACAAAACAGTCCGAACCCAGATCTGTTGTTACAAATCAAGATAGTGTTCATCTACTGAATTATCAGATGGTTGTATTTCGTGGGCTAAGAATGGAATCCTTACTATAATAGCTGATGACTTTTTTGATGTTGGTGGTACTATCGACGAACTGGCCAACTTAATACAGGGTGTTGAAAAGTAATATCTTAATCCATATTTATAACTGCTTTCTAATTATGTTGAATATCTAAAGAGGTTTGTTTTATAAACTGCAGATGGAATGTAGGTTTTGACAATGATTGCTGCTCGTAGCAAGTTCGAATTGAATTTTTAGCATTAAAAGATAGAGTCTCTCAGAATGGAGAGACAACTTTTAAATGGCAATCACGAGATGTAACAAGCCATGATATTCAAACTGTAAGATATTCAATCTTTTCTACTTTTTTAGGGGTTCATTGATTTTTATTTATTATTTTGTTTTTCTTCTATAGTGGTTGGATATGATGAATTGTATGTTGAGGGAAGCTATTTAGAATGCACAAACCAACATCTGTTGTAAAACTGTTAGAAAATAAAACAGTGTTTGAAACCACTGTTAGGTTAAAACAGTTTTTTGAAACCACTGTTGGGTCAACAGATGGATGAAAACAAATGTTTGAAACCACTGTTGGGTGGCATTTGGGTTAAAACAGATGTTAGAAAATAAAACAGTGTTTGAAACCACTGTTAGGTTAAAACAATTTTTTGAAACCACTGTTGGTTTAACAAATGGATGAAAACAGATGTCTGAAACCACTGTTGGGTGGCATTTAGGTTAAAACAGATGTTAGAAATTAAAACAGTGTTTGAAACCATTGTTTGGTTGTTTTAACCACTTTTGAACTATTGTTGGGTTAAAACATATGTTAGAAACATTGTTTTAACTACTATTTCAAACCACTGCTAGGTTAAAACAGATGTTCGAAACAGTGTTTTGGGTTAAAACGGATGTTAGAAACAGTGTTTTGGGTTAAAATAGAGTTAGAAACAGTGTTTTGGCTAATCTTAGGCGTTTGATTTATGTCAGAAATTTTTAATGTTTGGTTTTTAATGACCTTTTACTTATGTGGTTGGTATTATCATGATAATACAATTCTAATATACGCCAGGGGTGTTACTAATATAGATGTTCATGAACCGACGAGGAAGAAAAGCGTATTTTGGCTGCATATAACAAGTAGTGTTGGAGAATTTGGTGAATTATGTTGATCAGTTTCTTCGTGAAGCTTTGCAAAACCCTAGGGAGCGTCTTTCAGGTTTCTGTTTTTACAGTTTTTTTAGTGTTTGTGGTTTTTATGGATTGCATTAGTGTTATATGTTATGGTGAATTGGTAATTGGAGGGGTATAGATTAATTAGCTTGAAAATTAGGTAACTGTTAATGATTTAGGACCATTTGGCATGTTTTCATTGAAATGAGTGGTGGTTTAGTTTTTAAAAATATGTTGTTAGCAGTTGAGGGCAAGCTATACTAGATATAACGAGGTGCTCAGTGAATGATGGTTTTTAATTCGGGTCAATATTACATGCGGAAAGAATTATACATCTGCAGTATACTTCAGGTTGAAGTCTAGATTTTATCATCTCATATTTAGCTTAGTATTTATTAACTCTCAGAAAGTCATGGTGATGTGCTGGGACTGGGATGACCTCATGCTGCCATTTTTTCTTTTTTAGTTTTATTTTTGCTGAAGTTTATGGCTGCTCAAGACTCATACACATGACACATGTATGTGTGTACATATACGTGTGTGTGCATGCGTATTTTTCGGATTTTTCATCATTTTTCTACAACAAGTATGAATTCTTCATTTCTTAAATATCAAACTAGTTGGCTAGAAATAGAACTCACTAGATGGTGAGACTTCAGAACTAAAAAAAAGAATGAGGTGCAGCTATCAATGCTCTAGAAAACGGTTGGTGTATTATCCAACTTATATAATCTATATAGTAGTATTATAAGTTTATAACGTTTATTTATAAGTTTTAAACTCCTTGGAGTTTAATTGTTTCTCAGTAGCTGCTATAACTCTTCTTATAGCGAAGACGTTAATGTGTCATGTTTTTTTGTATGATCTTAAGTGTGTATTAATTATTAATAATAATTAACCTAAATAATTTTCTTGAGCCCGTGAAGCAATCCCGGGTAATAACCTAGTAATAATATATATATATATATATATATATATATATATATATATATATATATATATATATATATATATATATATATATATATATATATATGATATGTTTGTATGTTGAAAAAAATATATAATATATATGTATATCCCCTAAAATAGATAATAGCTACGGATGCATACTAGTATTAAATTTTAGATTTCAGTTCTAGTTTGTAATAGATGCATATATATAAAATAGAGTAAAGGTCGCAATGTTCGACGATTTTGATCAATATGCTTGTTGTGTGATTGTTTGCATTGGATATTAATACATGGTAAATTTTTATAATCCAGATGGACAACGAAGTGAATCAAGAAAATCCGAATAACGATAATAACGGAAACCAAATAGATAACAGTGCCATCCAACACATAGTGGCACAAGGGATTATAGACGCAATGCCATATATTATCAAAACGGTTAAGGAAGCGGAAAATAATAAAAGTAATAGTGGAAGTAAACGACCACGTACTGAATCTGATCACAGCGTAAACAATGGACCCTTACTTCAATTGCCAATTCCAAAAAGAAGAAGAACCATGTCTTATGGTTGTTCTTACAAAGAATTCTGGTCCTATAAACCAATAGAATTCTCTGGCAATGAAGGAGCCATTGCAGCTCTACACTGGATAGAAAAGACTAAGGCAGTCTTAAAAATAAGCAAGTGCGCAGAGGAAGATAAAATCATGTTTACTTCCAATTTATTTAAGAATGCAACTTTAGAATGGTAGAACACTATTCTCCAGTCTAGGGGAAGTGACAGGGTCTATAATATGGAATGGAATGAGTTTAAGAATATGGTTGAAAGGAAATTCTGTCCTCCCAATGAAAAGGAACAGATAGCTAATAAATTCTTAAACCTTAGAATGACTGGAGTAGACAGCAAGGGTTACACTACTACATTCTTTGAATATGCTAGAAAGTGCCAACCCTAGCATCACCAGAACCAGTATTAATCTCCCGTTACATCTTGGGATTAATAAGTGAAACTAGACATGTAGTCAAGGCAGCTAGACCACAAACCATAGAAGAAGCTGTAAAACTAGCAAATACCTTGACTGATGAACTGGTACGTACACAAGAAGAAACCCAAAGAAAGAACCTAGTTCAGAAACTTACCCAGGAATTTCGCTACGGTAATTCCAACCGTGGGAAAAACATAGGTTCTACCTCTACCCCTTACTGTAAAGCCTGTAAGTAGAAGCATTCAGGAAGATGCTCCACCTACTGCAATTTCTGCAAGATACCTGGACACAAAGAAGAAGATTGTAGGAAGAAACCAAGTAATGGGGTATGCTTCAAGTGTGGAGAAAAAGGTCATATCAAGCCAAATTATCCGAAACTAGCTCCAGCCATGAACAACAAAACTACTAAGAATGCTAGAGCATTTGTTCTGACTGCAGAAGAAGCCAAAATGATTCCGGACGTGATTGCCGGTACGTTTTTAGTTAATGATGTTTTTGCCAAAGTATTATTTGACTCTGGTGCAAACCAAAGTTTTATTAATACTTCATTCTGCAAACTTCTCAATCAAGTAATCAACCATTAACTAAACTTCAACAAGAATGTCTAGTAGAAACAGCAAATGGAGAATCCATTAAGATTACTGAAATCTTGCAGGGAGCAAGAATACGATTTTTAAATCAAAAGTTTATTGTAAATCTTTACCCAATGAATCTGGCAGGATTAGATATTGTATTAGGAATGGATTGGTTAATAGCCAATAAAGCCAGTATTCTATGTGATCAAAAGTCAATCCAAGTAAATTCACCAAAAGGTGAAAAGATCACAATTAAAGGAGATAAGCCATCTAGATCCACGAAATTCATCTCTGTGATGAAAACAGCAAGCTGTGCAAGAAAAGGGTCACTAGTGTATATGATTTCCATAATCATTAATACTAAAGAGAAAGAATTGAAAGATATCCCCGTAGTATCTCAATTTTTAGACGTATTTCCAGAAGAATTACCAGGACTATCACCAGACAGGGAAGTCGAATTCAGAATTCATCTGCTACCAGGAACAGCACCGATTGCCAAAGCACCTTACCGGTTTTCACTCGCAGAAATGCAAGAACTAAAGAAACAGTTGGACGAACTGTTGGAAAAAGGATTCATACAGCCAAGTTCATCACCATGGGGAGCACCGATCTTATTCGTCAAAAAGAAAGACGGGTCAATGCGAATGTGCATTGATTACCGTGAATTAAATAAAGTCACGATTAAAAATTGGTACCCATTACCGAGAATTGATGATTTGTTTGATCAGCTACAAGGAGCTCGATTCTTTTCTAAGATTGATTTACGCTCAGGATATCATCAATTAAAGGTACAGGAAGAGGATATTCCTAAGACCGCCTTCAGAACAAGGTATGGCCATTATGAATTTACTGTCATGCCATTTGGTTTAACCAATGCCCCAGCCGCATTTATGGACATGATGAACCGAATATGTAAGCCATCTTTGGATAAATTCATAATTTTCTTTATAGATGATATTCTCATTTACTCTAAGAATAAAGAGGAACATGCAGCACACCTACATGCACTCCTAAGTTTATTAAGAAAAGAAAAGCTTTATGCTAAATTTTCAAAGTGTGAATTTTGGTTAGAAGAAGTGCAATTTCTTGGACACTTAGTCAATCATGAAGGAATTCATGTGGATCCCACAAAGATCGAGGCAATTACTAAATGGAAAACCCCTGAGTCACCAACAGAGGTTAGAAGTTTTCTAGGACTGGCTGGTTATTACAGACGATTTATCCGAGATTTTTCTAGAATAGTCATTCCCTTAACTAAGCTAACCTATAAATCTGTTAAGTTTGAATGGGGACCAAAACAAGAAGAAGCCTTTAGAATATTTAAGCAAAGATTAACCAACGCACCCATATTAGCATTACCAGAAGGAACTGAAGTCTTTGTAGTCTATTGTGACACTTCTAAGTTAGGTTATGGATGCGTGCTGATGCAACGACAAAAGGCTATAGCCTATGCTTCTAGACAACTTAAGAATCATGAAGAGAATTATACAACACATGATCTAGAATTAGGAGCCATAATTTTAGCCCTTAAGATTTGGAGACATTACCTTTACGGTAGTAAGTTTACCATTTTCACCGATCATAAGAGTTTAAGATATATTTTTGGGCAAAAGGAATTAAATATGAGACAAAGACGCTGGATGGAAATTCTCAGTGATTATGATTGTAATATCCAGTATCATGCAGGAAAAGCTAATGTAGTAGCCGATGCTTTAAGTCGAAAGTATCACGAAAAGCCAAAAAGAGTACGTTCTCTTAAATTAAATCTGCAGATAGATTTAAACGAGCAAATTAGAGAAGTACAAGAATCAGTAATCAAGGATGATACTGAAAAATTGAAAGGAATGATTAAGGAATTAGAACAAGGAACAGATGGAATTTGGAGATTCCATAAGGAAAGAATTTGGATACCTAAACGAGGAAACCTACGCCACCGAATATTAGAAGAAGCCCATAAGTCTAAGTATACGATACACCCTAGAAGTGATAAAATGTACCAAGACTTAAGAAAGAATTTTTGGTGGATAGGAATGAAAAAGGATATAGCAGCTTATGTTGCCAAGTGTCTAACTTGTTCACAAGTTAAAGCTGAACATCAGAAACCCTCAGGTTTATTGCAATAGTTAGAAATGCCGGTGTGGAAATGGGAATTGATAACAATGGATTTTGTTACCAAATTACCCAAGACAAGAAAAGGTAATGATACAATCTGGGTGATTGTAAACAGGCTAACCAAGTCAGTTCATTTCTTACCAATGAAGGAAACTTTCAGTATGGAACAGTTAGCCAAGTTAGATGTAAATGAAATAGTTTCATTACATGGAATTCCTTTATCAATCGTTTCTGATAGAGATAGTCGTTTTACCTCTCATTTTGGGACTAGTTTCCAAAAAGTAATGGGAACCAAATTAAATCTAAGCACTGCTTATCATCCTCAAACGAACGGACAAAGCGGAAGGACAATTCAGACAATGGAAGATATGCTTAGAGCTTGTGTAATTGATTTCGGAGGAAGTTGGGACGATCATCTGCCATTAAAAGAATTTTCTTACAATAACAGTTATCATACCAGTATCAATGCTGCACCATTCGAAGCACTTTATGGACGGAAGTGCCGAACTCCAGTCTGTTGGGCAGAAATTGGAGAAAAACTACTATCTGGACCCGAGATAGTACAAGAAACAACAGACAAAATTATCCAAGTTAAGGAAAGACTGAAAGCAGCACGCGATCGACAAAAGAGTTATGCTGATAACAGGCGAAAGGCGTTGGAATTTCAAGTATGAGATAAGGTCTTATTAAAAGTTTCTCCCTGGAAAGGAGTGGTGAGATTTCTCAAGAGGGGAAAACTAAGCCCCAGGTATGTTGGACCCTTTGAGATTATCAGAAGGATAGGACCAGTAGCTTATCAGCTACAACTGCCAGAAGAAATGGCAGGAATACATGATGTATTTCATGTATGTAATCTCAAAAAGCGTTTAGCCGATGAATCATTAGTAGTACCTCTTAGGGAATAGAGGTAAATGAAAAGCTTAAGTTTGTAGAAAAGCCTCTACAACTTGAAGACAGAAAAGTCAAGAATTTCAAACACAAGAGACTAGTTCTAGTCAATGTAAAATGGGATTCCAAGAGAGGACCAGAGTACACATGGGAGCTTGAATCAGAGATGCAGAGGAAATACCCAAACCTATTCCAGTGGACCTTGAGGACGAGTTCTAAAACAAGGTGGGGAGGATATAACAACCATCCTAAAATATTTAAAACACCCCTATTCGTCTTAAAATACACCCCGTATACGTAAAATGGCCCTAAATTCCTTTATTTTTATAAAAATTAAATAAAATCAAGATTTAATGGGCGCTCGCGGGCCGCGAAGACCATGTCTTCGGCTTACGCGGGCCGCGACAGCTGGGATATCAGGCCGCACCCTAAGGTGCCATGTGTCGTGACGCGTGTGGGGGCTACGGGTCAACTCAGCAAAGCTAGGACCTAGTCTACAAGTCGTTGCGGGTCGCGAAGACTTTGTCTTTGGCCTTTGCGGGGCGCGACAAAGTGCCTGATCAGCACTATAAATAGGGTCGATCGGCATCAGTTGCAAATCGCTCAAATTTCGAACTCTCTCTCTAAATTCTGAACATTAGAATTAATATATCGGGCATAATACCCCCTAATTAGCGAAGCTCTGCCTCGTTGTAAGTATTTTAACCCCCGGTTACATATTAGATACGCTGCCCGATTGATCTAGTGCTCCGTAACGGCTGTTGAGGCTCTGCCCGACGTAGTCATTAGAGTTCTGCCTCGAGGAGGGTATAACCAATGTAAATTTGGGTTATTATACTAACGCGTGTACATTATTTAAAATTTATAGATTATAGCCAGGAAGCCACAAGAAATTACCTAAGATAGCAATGTGAGTAATCCTCCTTTTTACAAATTGTTTTTACAAAACCTCAATTGTTTTAATTTATATTTAACAGTGATTGAGTATTTGTATTCTACAATTATCTTCGGTATGTTGGGGTTTTGTATACAAAATTTGTTACTACACTGTGAGTAGTAACATGACCACAAGTCAGGTTGACAGTACCGTGGGTAGTAATTAAAGTAGAAAAATAAACAAATGTAATTGCGAGATCGCCCTCAATACTGTAAACTGATAAAACCTGTTTTGAATAAATAAGGATTCACTCACCATTATTTCCCACTGACAAAATGTTTTTAAACGCGTTTCAGGTAGCAAAATGTGAAAGCCAAATAGAAGCCAGCTGGACAGCATTGAAGGCTTGGAAAAGTGGCTATAAAAGTTACTGAAGGGGTATGGTCCCAGATCTCGCGACAGCATCGACCGCGAGTGACCATTACCCTTATCAAAACCCCCACTAGCTAACAACCTACTTATGTCCGTGCGGGAACGCATCGACACAGTAGTTGAATCCAATCTGTCCAGTGATGGAGGAGGACTTACCTGGAATATGAGAACGGTAGGGTGATGCGGCATAGCATCACATCTGGTGTATGAAAACGGAAGTATTCACAGCGATGCGGCCTGGTACCGCGTCCAGTGAACACTTCTATCAATACAAGGAAGCTGCGACAGTCACCACAGGCGACGATGCGGCTGGCACCGCGTCTCGCGTATTTCTTGATCACAAGCAAGGGACGCGGTAACATCAGATGTTACCGCAGGCAGCGATGCGGCTCGCACCGCATCCTATACGCCCAACAAGTGGGACTGACACCACAGTGCAAGTAGCACCGATGACAGTCATCTGTCAGGGCTACGTAAGTAACAGACTGACGTGGCGTAACCTCCACACCCGACAAGCCTGACACACCTGCAAAGGTGCAGCACGTTGTCAGTCTGTCCATCATCCTCTTCCTTCACTCCTCGGCTATAAATACCAACCCCAAACCAGGTTTGAGGTATCTCTTCACAACTCTCTCACTACTACTACTATCATACTTTGCTTCCCAAGCAGATTACTGATTCTCACGCCGGAGAGTGGTAACAAGGAGCACCCCCCACCCCATCCTCCTTGTTACGAGTCACGGTTTGTTTCCTTGTGCAGGAGATCAACCCACCGGTGATCCAGCCAGCGATCCTCGAGAGGAAGGGATTAACCCTTCTTGACGAGATCAGTGAGTTAACCCTGCCCGGTTAATCATTGTTTCATCATTGGCGCCCACCGCTACTCTTAGCACTTTTTAAATCATCCTTTTCCCTCTCACAAGATCATGATTGATCACCAAAACAACACTGGGGATAACCAAAATCCCACAAACCTAGGTCCGGTAGGGGTCAATCCCTCAACCTCGCAACCCGGACACATCGGCACGTCGACGCAAAGGGGCCCATCCATTACGTTCGGACATGACTTATCACAGTACGCAGCTGTGATCCCACCAGGCACGGACCTTCATACCTGGTATGACCAGCAGGCAGCCCTCCTGATTGCAACATACAACCGCGCTTGTGCGGAAGCGCAAATACAAGCTGGGCCTACCCCAGCACCGCACACCCCTGCCGACCGTATTCTACAATACGAAGACAGGGTACATTCACGTCCAGCTTCGAGAAGCAGACGTGAAGACCGCGGATCATCTTACTGTGAGGTCCGCACAATAAACGAGGACGATTCCTCGTACGGGTCCCACACCAGGGGACCAGTGCATACCCGACTAGGTCCTTACGTTGAGGACAGACGACGGTCCGCATCCCGACATGGCTCTGGAATTCAGAGCCGGTTGGGCCCGCAACCGTATACCGAAGGGTATGGTCGTACCGATCCGGACGACCATACATATATCGTGGATTCGCATGACACCAGCAGCAGACCGGGAGGACGCAACTATATCCCTCCCACTCATCCCCGCAACAGATACCTCAGGGCCTCAAAACGCCCTGAGAACCAGCCATACAGGCCAAAAGCTGCGGCCGAAAATTCCAAATTCGCCCCGCGAATTGCCCACGCCCATGTTACCACAACAAAATTCCCATTCAACGTCGGGAAATACAACGGTTCATCCGACCCGGACGACCACATGAACTTTTCATGGGCGCAGGGTGCAACGGCCTGTGGGACGAACCCACCTGGTGCAATTTTTCCCCCAGACCCTCACGGGCCTGGCCAGGGCATGGTTCGATTCTTTGCCAGTGGGATCACTGGCCTCATTCGAGGACTTGCATGCAAAGTTCCTCGCTCATTTCAGCCAGCAACGACGTCACGTACGTGACTCATTGGACGTCATGAATATCTGGCGAAGGGACGACGAATCTCTAGAAGCATTCGTCGTCCGGTACAATAAAGAGTGCCTAGAGATAGGTGACGTGCAAGACCAAATGGCACGGAACGATTTCATCAAGGCCGTTAGGGACAGGCAGATGGTGATGACCATATCTGGCAAAGAGGGCTTGCCTAAAAAATGGGAAGATGTCATGGCCGCGGTCAAGACATACGCCCAGACGCAGCGGTCTCTCGAACCGCATGTGGCAAAGGCACAGCCCCAAGCCGACACCTCCCACCAAGGGTCCAAGCGTAACAATAAACGCAACCAGGACGTTGGAAATCGCGATATTTCCAAACCATACTTCCCGCGGACCAACCCGTTTGACCCAAGGAACTACAACCCCCAACGGGACAACCGGGCACCAAAGAAAGATTCTCGCGACCGCAACTGGACCGAGATCACTGTGTCGCCAAGCGAAGTCCTTCTTACGGACGCACAGCTCTTGCGACCGGCCCAACCGATGAAGTCCAAGAAAAATCAGGATCTCACACTCTATTGTGAGTATCACAAGGACTCGGGCCACACCACAAACAACTGCATCCGTCTCCGGCTGGAGATTGAGCGAGCCTTAAAAGAGGGGAAACTACAACATCTTTTGCCGGGTGGGCAGAAACCCACCAAGCGCATCACCCCTCATGGCGAAGGCACCTCCTCCGGGAAGAAGACCATGTACGTGGCCTCCACCCACATGATCAACGGAGGTAAAGGTAGGCCGCACAAAGCGGCGAGAAGGCCGGACAATGACTGGAAAGACGAGCAAGTCGTCTTTCCAAAAGTCTGAGGCGGACCGCGCGACAGGCGTGCCGTCGTTATTACAGGCCAACTGGCGCATTACTGCACCGAGCGTCTATTCATCGACCCGGGCAGTACTTCTGATATAATCTACGAACAATGCTTCAACCAGTTCGACCAGGAGGACAAAGATCGGTTGCAGGCAGTAGATTACCCGTTGGCCGGGTTCGCAGGGGAAACTGTCTTTCCCCTGGGCCAGATTACTTTTCCTGTGCCTCTTACCAGCGGAAGGCACACAAGAACAGAAGAGGTAAACTTTATGGTTTTACCTCACACCTCCAGATATGACATACTCCTTGGGAGGGAATCCCAAGGCGATTTCAATATGATTACGTCCGTCCCCCACTCTGATGTCGGTTTTCCAACTGAATCGGGGGTCGCGATAATCTACGCACGCAGAGACGTCATGATGTCGGACAAAATACGTCCGACCAAGGTCGCAAGGCCCACCCCCAACAACCAACCAGAAAAATGGGTTCTCAACGCGAGATACCCAGAACAAAAGGTTACATTGGGTCTGTAACACCCCGTGTTTTCGAATGTCAAAGTCAAAGTCAAAGTCAACTTTGACTTTCTTTGACTGTAGATAGTCGATTTTATATTTCAGTTGTATTATGTGGAGTAAGTGTTGTAATCAGCAAGAACCGAAGTAATCGAATGTGTTTTAAGGCGAACCGATCTACGACTGTGAATGATAGGAAGTAACAATGCGATAAAGATAACTAATCAGTAATCAAACCGATCTAACAATCAATCGAACTCGAGACTCGAATCATGCGAATTGTGGTATTATTTTACGTGTGTGTGTGCCTTATGTGTTACTTGTGCGTGCTTACTTTATGATTGGTGTGGTATTCAAGCAAATCAATCGAAAATCAAATCGAAACTCGAAAAGCAATCGAACTCAATCGAAACCGACATCGAAACGTGACTTATAGAAGATTGTATGTTAGATATAGTAGCTGGGATTAAAAGTAATTTGACTACAAACTCTATCGTATCCGTATCATCGTCCATCAAAATCGAAACGTTGAAAATCGTCGAAAAATACTCGAAGTGTGTGGCGGATCGAACAGGAAGCATCCTGATCGAACAGGCCAGCCGATCGGCTAGCACCTTGCCAGCCGATCGAGCAGCCCACTCGATCGGATCTCCCAGCCGATCGGCTGCCACTTTCCTCCTTTGGAATCCTATAAATAGGGCTGTCATTGTCATACTTTCCATTTTTGGAAAGCTCTGACCGAACCAGCTATCTTCTTCACCTTTTCTCAGATTTCTCTCAATCCCGGTAAGTTTTCACTCTAATTCTTGTACGTTCTTGATCATTACTTGATTCTACACCTTTCTATCTTTCAAAACTTGGATTCTAACCGTGAAATCACCAAGATCTAGGTGTTCTTGAGTGATGTCATCATGGTGTTCTTGAAGAACATCATGTCTTGGCCTCATTTCACTATGATTAGCTTAGATCTAACCGATTTCCACATAAACAAGTTAAGATCCATCATAGATCTAAACATTTTTCATGATGTGAAGGATTGAAAGAAGGATTTCCAACTTTCTTTCAACTCTTTTACACTCAATGCTTTCAAACCGATAGAAACGGAGCTTGAACCGGCTAACTAATCATTCAAACGGTTAAAAGTTCAAGATTCGGGATCTATGAACAAGGTTCACCGATTTCAGGTTAAACTCTAAAACCGACATTTCGAACCGTTCACCGGCCGGACTTGGGTGATTCCTGTTCGAGCCAGGGAGCAAGTAGGAACGAAGGTTATCGTAGTTCGACACGTTGTCAAGCTACCTTGAAAGAATGACAAATAAACAAACAACCAAGTGTTAGACGAAAAGCCGACCAGGTCAGAAACGCTGGCCGAACGGCTAGGCTGTTTGAACAGCCCAGCCGATCGGACATGCCGGCCGATCGACCGGGCCAGCCGATCGGCTAGCACATGGTCCCACACTTCCAAACTTTTAAAGTATAGTATTGACGAAGTAATGTTCAATCGAATGGGTCACTCGATGGGTAAACATTACTGTTCGGATCATGAGATACTGTGCTTCAACACTTAATCACTTCCACAACTTGTTCGTAGTAGGGAATGCCAGCCGATCGAACAGACTATTCGATCGAGTGACGTTCAGTTGAGGACCAATCCTGAAACTCCTAGCCGATCGAGTGAGCTAGCCGATCGAGTGAGCTAGCCGATCGAGCGAACCGCTCGATCGACCGACTTGAAAGGTAGGAACACTTCAGTGTTCTCAAATACTGCAACAAAAACTTCAAAAGTTCAAATCCTCTAACACAAACACACTAGAGGAAGAAACAATCCACTCGAATGGTTCAGCCGATCGAGCCAACCGGCCGATCGAACGGGACTGTCCAATCGGATATACCAGCCGATCGAACAGGCCGTCCGATCGAACCTGTCGCTCGATCGACCAGCCCATTCGATCCATCCATAACTTGTTTACTTTTCAGCGTTACTTATCGTTATGCTATCGAACTATTCAGGCTAATCTTACTCTCAGCGCTCCCTTCAATCCACAATCAATCACTGTGAGTATACTCGATCCCTTTTTGCTTTTAGCACTTTTGGGTGTTACATACGCTATCTATCAAATCACAATCAAACACAAACTATTTGAATGCTGACCATTTGCATGTGCTATTTGACTAAATGAATGCTGTTTATTATGTTTACACGTGGAATGCTATCTACCTGCCTTAGCAACATAGTACTATAGTTTGGACTCAGCACCCGTTCACACGGGGGTTGTTAAGGACAAATACTTGCATGGATTACGGTGGTATTCATGTATTGCGCCGACGGTCAACCCGCAGTCGTTGGTATCGATGGTCCCATTTCGATAATTAACATGCATCGTTTTCCTCTGTGTACGTGCCTGGTTATGCGTAAACTATTCGAACTCTATATGCTATTACTAAACTTGTGTGCTCACCTTTACATTTTATGTATTGACTTTATTTTAACGTATGTGACAGGTAATTAGGATGCTTACTTGCTAGGAAAGCGAGGCAATAATAAAGCTTTAGAGCCCATCTAGTAGTTGTAGGTCGTAGCCTACCTAGGGGTCTCTAGAAGCGAATAAACTATAGCCATGGAGCCGTTGGAGTTGTTCGATCAAGCATCTATGGCATTAGTTGTCTGTAGATCTTGTCCGGACGAGTCTTAATGACTCTGGGCAGTACTTTTAAACATTTGGTCTGTAATAATTTGAATCTGAGTTGTCGAAACAGTACTGCTTGTTTAGTTGTATTCTATGATAACTTGTTTATTTATTTGGGATACGGTATGGGACGTATCACTTAACTGAATTTGTAATAATAGTTGTTCTGAAAACTTCTGGACAATCTGTTTCGCTCAGTGCCGCGCCCCGATGATTCCGCCATCGGTTGGGGTGTGACAGGTCACACCTTGTCCCCGACCACCAAAGCGCACCTGAAGCAGCTTCTCTTCAGGAACCAAGACATTTTCGCATGGACACCCGCAGACATGACAGGGGTCCCACGTGATATCGCGCAACATCACTTGAATACCTTGCCAGGTATCAAGCCGGTGATCCAAGGCCAACGCCACCTTGGATCCGCTAAAAACCAGGCGATGCAAGAGCAGGTCGAAGAACTGCTCTCCGCAGGCATCCTGCGGGAAGTTAAATACCAGACTTGGTTATCTAACCCAGTCATGGTAGAAAAACCATCCGGGGGCTGGCGCATATGCGTCGATTACAAGGACCTCAACAAAGCCTGTCCCAAGGATTGTTACGCACTTCCAGAAATCGACGAAAAGGTCGATAATCTCGCACCATTCAGGTGGAAGTGTTTCCTCGATTGCTACAAAGGTTACCACCAGGTACAAATGGCAATCGAGGATGAAGATAAAACGGCATTCCGCAGTCCTACCGGGAATTACTGTTATACAAAAATGTCGTTTGGGTTGCGCAACGCGGGCGCAACCTACCAAAAACTGATGAACGGCACTTACCGCAGGCAAATAAGCAAAAGTGTCGAAATCTACATGGACGACCTAGTCGTCATGAGCATGGAGGAAGATACCATGCTCACAGATATCGAAAGAACATTCCAGACTCTGCGAAGCGTTAACATAAAGCTCAATCCAGGGAAATGCTCGTTTGGAATGGAAGAAGGCAAATTCCTTGGGTTCATCATGACTAAAGATGGATTCAAGGTAAACCCGAAAAAAGTTCAGGCGATCAAGCGCATGCCATCGCCTTCAACAATGAAAGATATGCAGCGACTGGCCAGCAGGCTAGCCGCACTCAACAGATTCTTAGCCAACCATGCAGCTAAGTCTTACCCTTTCATCAAGACCCTGCGGAACTGTTTAAAGAAAGAACAATTCCAGTGGACCGCAGAGGCTGAGAACGCTTTCCGAGAAATGAAGGAGTGTTTGATACAACTCCCAACTTTAACCGCACCACGCAACGATGAGCCACTCATATTATACCTATCTGCCGCGGACAACGCGATAGGTGCGGTATTGATAGTGGAGCGGGAGGGGGTTCAAACACCCATCTATTACATCAGAAAGATGCTCAACGACCCAGAGACGAGATATTCAATAATGGAGAAGTTGGTATTAGCATTGGTGCACGCTTCACGACGGTTGCGACGCTACTTCGCAAATCATGTCATCACAGTGCTAACCAATTACAGGATCGGCCCGATCCTATCCAAACCTGACATCTCTGGGAGGTTAGCAAAATGGGCAATAGAGCTGGGCGCGCACACGCTGAACTATAAACCGCGCCCCGCGATTAAAGGCCAAATCTTAGCTGATTTCGCCGCCGAAGTACCGGTGAATCGCATCCAAGAATGCGAAGAAGCACAAAACCCTACACCAACACCATCTTCCTCAGAAACATGGGCACTATTCTCCGATGGTGCCTCCAACGAGGAAGGTGCAGGCGCAGGTCTGCGACTCGTCAGCCCTGATGGTCAAGAGCTTACATATGCAATCTGCCTCGATTTCAAAAGCACAAATAACGAGGCCGAATATGAGGCCCTACTGGTAGGACTACGTTTAGCTGTCAAACTCGGCGTGCAACATCTAGAAGCACACGTCGACTCTTTATTGGTTGCAGGACACATACGCGGCGACTATGCCGCAAAGGGGGATATCATGATCCTCTACCTCGAGCAAGCCCTGCAACTAACCTCAAAGTTCACTTCATTTAATATCCGACATATTAACAGAAGTGAAAACAAATCCGCGGATGCACTCTCAAAACTTGCATCCACCAGCTTCCAACACCTGGCAAAGGAGATACGCATCGAAATTCTACAAAATCCTTCAGTACCCCTGCGCCAGGTCAACGTCATCCAATACGGCACAACATCTTGGATGACACCAATTATTGCATATTTGCAATCAGGTGTGACTCCCGAAAGCAAGCCAGAGGCACGCAAGCTACAATACAAAGCATGCCATTATCAAATAGGAGACGGTATCTTATACCGCAAATCATACCTAGGGCCACTCCTACGATGCGTCAACCCCCAGGATGCCACATACCTCATCAGAGAGATACACGAGGGTATGTGCGGCATACACGCAGGACCACGCATGGTAGTGGCCAAAATCATGAATGCTAGGTACTACTGGCCCGGCATGCACCTGGACGCCGTCAAAGAGTTGCGCAAATGTGTTAACTGTCAGCGACACGCTCCAAAAACATTGCTCCCCAAGAACAACTTGGTCCCGGTCACCACCGCCTGGCCCTTTCAGAAATGGGCAATCGACGTGGTCGGACCCTTCCCAGACGCACCAGGCGCGGTCAAGTTTTCCATAGTAGCGGTTGATTACTTCACAAAATGGGTAGAGGCGAAACCGCTCGCCTCAACCACTGCTATGATAACACAGAAATTCATATGGGAACACATCATCTGCCGTTTCGGTCTACCAATGTGCATCGTTACCGATAACGGCACCAACTTTGCTGCCGGCGAATTTCAAAAATGGCTAGAAAAACTACACATTGAACATATATTCTCATCCGTGGCACATCCGCAAGGAAACGGCCAAGTTGAGAGTATCAACAAAAGTCTAGTCGAAGGCATCAAAGCAAGGTTGGGAACAGCCAGGCGTGGCTGGGTCGATGAACTCCCAAGTATCCTATGGGCTCACCGCACAAGCCCAAAAACGAGCAATGGGGAGACACCTTTCAGCCTAGTTTATGGCTCAGAAGCGGTGATCCCCGCGGAAGTAGGCCTCCCTTCACCTAGAATGTTGGCTATTGAAAAAATAGACAACAGTATGGAACGCAGGATTGACTTAGACTTCTTGGAAGAGAGGCGTGAAAACGCTGCCATCAATGAGGCTGAGTACAAATCCAAACTGGAAAAGTACTACAACTCGCGTGTCCGCGTTTGTACTTTCAACCCGGGAGACTACGTCCTCCGTAACAATGAAGCATCTAATGCTGAACGCCCAGGAAAACTTGCCCCCAAGTGGGAAGGACCCTACCTCATCAATGAGGTCTTGGGAAAAGGCGCGTACAAGTTGCAAACGTTAGAAGGCGAACCTATCGCACGTACATGGAATGCACAACAGCTTAGACGCTGTTACATGTAAGCCATGTTTTTACATTTTCATGTAACCTATCGGGCTGCAGGCCATTTGCAATTAAATAAACGAGTAATTCAATGCAATATTGTTTGTTACTACTATTACAAATGCGTGTTCCACTTTGCGGTATCCGCAAAAACAGATTGGCAAAATCTTCATTCGCGATACCCACACAAAGTGCCAACCACACACAAATATTGTAATAGGCCAGCAAAAGGCAGAATATTAAGTGTCTATCCGGCCGGATAGACAAGTTTTTACAAAACTTACACAATTCCTAAACCCTAAAAAGGTAAACAATGGAATTGACGCGTACTCATACGACAAAGGTATGGAGTATACTTGACCCCATTCACAAATGGGTAGAGTTCCGGATATACAAGTTTTTACAAAACTTACACAATTCTAAAACCCTGATGGGGCAAATGACGGAATTGACGCATACTTATACGACAAAGGTATAGAGTATACTCAACCCCATTCACAATGGGTAGAGTTCCGCACACATACGTTCAAACATGCAAGAAGTAAAAACACTTGTATAAATTGAGCAGCAGTTAAACTTTATATTCAAAAAATTCAGGCACCCACGCGGTGCACAACGGGTTTACATGAAGTTTCTAACATATACAAGAGGAAAACAAAAAAGGGGCACACAAGCCAACCTAAACCCTATTTTGAACCACTGGTACCCGCGCCATCTTGGCCGCCACCAGCAGGATTCTCCTCTTATGCATCGGCATACAGCATCCGCAACCGGTCTACGTAATCCGCAGCCTCTAAACATTCGTCCAACTTCTCCACGCAAGAGAGGGACGTATCATAAAAGGAGGCAACAGCCGCGTTAAGGCGCGCTTCGGTGTCCACGTCACGAAACCCGGATCGCTCTTCAGTATAACCGCCTTCAGACATGACGTTTATGTGACCGATACAGCGACCGTAACCAGCTTTAATCAGGCCGCAATCCAGCGCGTTTTTTAGCGGGTTTTGATGTTTTTTTTTTAGTTTTAAACCATTTTTAGCATTAATTATCCCCCCAAAACCAACCCTAATCACTTCATTATAAATACCCAAGGCCTCCTATGTCTTTTACACTTTAGAAACACCCTCACAACTCTCTCAATCACTCAAAAACGTTGCTGCAAATCAGAGTTCGGACAGATTCATTGAGCCTTACGAAAATGGGCATAACTTCTTCATTTCTCATCCGTTTTAGCTCATTCTTTTTCCAGAACGCTTGGCTTGACCTTATCTTCGAATCCATGGGTGTTTCTCAATGAATAAACCCCTGGAACTTCGGCAAATAGGCTTCAAAGTCCACTGTTCAAATTTGTTTTCATTAATCTTTATTAGTACTTACTTAAACTTGAGTTTAACTCACTCAAACCTATGTCCTAATGCTTACAACCTATCTTATGGTTGGTTAGGCTTAAAAACAAGGTTGAGACATGTGAAATCAGAGGTGTAAACCTCACATACTTTCTGTTTTGTTTGGGTTTTAACCCACAAGTAATGAACAAGCCTAATGCTTGATGTTTGTGTGATTATAGGACTAGCTTGGGCTATCCTACTTGTAAATCCACACATTACTTGATGTTTTCCTTAGATTAGTTGTATTTATTCATTATTTATTGTATGTTCATGACCCTCCTTGGTTGTTTTTACATCAAGTATAGTGGTGAACACTTAGAGGTACCTAAATGGAAGCTTGTTCTTCCTACCTCCTACATGATTTCCATGATATTTAGAGGTACCTAAATGAAGATCTTAATCTTCTACCTCATGCTTGAAATATTGGACTTAATAATATGTATAAAATATATGTAATATATAAGCACATAACCCAAATAATCGAATCTTAGATGATGAATTAGTGTTCATATGTCCAAGTACTAGATTTTATCATCCTATAGTATGATAACTTATTACGATTCTAATGGAACCTTGTTCCATGAAACCATATAAACTCCTTGGAGTACATAGTGTCAAGAACAAGTATCATATGTATTAGATGAGTATTTTCACATGTTATTCTCATATGTTATTTTCATGTTGTTTTATTCCGAATCTAGACTCTAAGCATAATTGAACTTTAACCCTTATACATTCGGACTCTAAATCTCTACTCGTCAACAATTGGATAATCGGAAAGCATATGCAAACTTTGTGAGTATACTCGTATTTCCCCTTTTTACTTTTACCACTTTTGGGGTGTAACATGTTTACCTATCAACAAACTTACACTTGAGCATTTTGCTTAAACACATGAACATTCCTATAACATGCTTGTATACGTGATTACTTGATACTTTAAACTTGGGTGAAACTTATGCGTTGAACTTATCATTAACTTCGTACGAGCCAAACCGTGACATATGTAGCGCTATAGGATTAACGACCCGCCCGTAAACTTGAGGTAATGTCATGAGCATGTTGCATTTCCTTGGTTTGATATGTTAGTGTAACGCCCTGCGTTTTCAAACTTCCTTCATTTAGAAACCTTACGTGAAATTCTATCTTTGGAAATCTTGTGTTCTTATAACCATTCTTTCATCGTAATCGTTGTAAAATACGGAACTTGCTTCGTAAATAAAACTTGTACATTACACTTTTTACCTAGTTAAATCATGTTTTATTTCATATTTCACCTTGTTACAAGTTAGGGGAAACATTGTTGCATATTATTACACAACTTAATTAACAAAATTTCTCATTATAATGTTTTAAAAAAATAAAAAAATAAAGAAATATGGCAGCCCAATTCAGCAAAATTCAGCCCCATATAGTTGGGTTTTGTGGGCTAGTTTCAAGGTGTAACCCCTTCTAAACACTTCCAAAGCCCAACCCATTGAAACCCTAATCCTTCCCCCTATAAATACCACTTATAACCAGCCTCCCTACCACTTTTGCAACCCTAAAAACTCACAAAACATCCACCAAACCGTAGCTGAAAGCAAGGGTTCGAGTAGATTGACACCCCTTCACGAAAATGAGCATAACTCACTCAATTCTTATCCGATTCACTCGATTCTTTTTCCTACTTGCTTGTATAATCATGGGGTTCGATTCCTAGACTTCTCCTTGGAGAAATCAGACCTGGAAATGCCCCGAAATAGTCCATAAACTTTCTGTTTGTTTTTATGTTCATCAAAAACTTGTTTAAACCTATACAACTTGTGTCCAACACATCTCATACCTATGTCCTAATGCTTACAACTTATCCCATGGTTGGTTAAGCTTAAAAACAAGGTTGAGACATTTAAAATCAGAGGATTAAACCTCATAAACTTGGTGTTTTTTTCTAGGGTTTTAACCCACAAATCATGTCAAACATAGTCTTTGATACATGAGTGATTATGGAACAACTTGGGTTGTCCAAACATACAATCCTCACATGATTTGATGATTTCTATTAGTTAGTTTACTTTACATACATGTAAAGACCTTAGTTCATGACCCTCCTTGGTTGTTTTTACATCAAGTGTAGTGGTGAACATCAAAGGGGTACCTAAATGGAAGCCTTGTCTTCCTACCCCATCCATGACACCCATGACTCAACTTGAGGTACCTAAATGAAGATGTAATCTTCTACCTCTTACTTGAATACTTGAACATTTGGACTTAATAATATGTGTATAATATACGACCTACATACTATCTATGTACACTCAAATCTTTGATGTTGAAATCATATTCATTTGTCAAAGTAGTAGGTTATCATCTAAGGACCTAAACCTTGTTATGATTCTTATGGGTGTTCAACTCATAAAATCATTATAACCCGTGAGGTTACCAAGTGTCATACAAGTGTTATGTGTGAAGATGAATATTTTGATATAATATTTTCATGTCACTTTCATTCCAAATCTCGACTCTAAACATGCTTGAACTTAAACCCTTACGCATTCAACCTTCCAACCTCGGCAACTTTGTCACATTGGATAATCGGAAAACATATGCAAACTTTGTGAGTATACTCGTACTTTTCCCCTTTTACTTTTACCACTTTTGGGGTGTAACATGTTTACCTATTGAAACTTACACATGAACTTTTGTCTAAACACACGAACATTCCTATAACAATGCTTGTATATGTGATGGCTTGATACTTTAAATTTGGGTGATTCTTATGTGTTGAACTTATCATTAACTTCGTACGAGCCAAACCTTGACATATGTAGCGCTATAGGATTGACGACCCGCCTCTACTGAAACTTTGGTTATGTCATGAGCAAGTTGCGTTTTCTTGGTTTGATATGTTATACACATGCCTTATTTAATGTTTATCTTGAATCGCATGCTTGCTATGAGGAATTGTTCACACTTTTATCTTATGCTATGTATGTACCAAACTTGTATACTCGCCTTTGCTTTTGCATTGAATTATTTTAAACATGTTACAGGTTGATGAGGACGATGCTAAGAAAAGAAGTAGCGTTGATGCCTAGATACACATATAGACGTTAGGGTTTAATATGTTGTATCAAATTTTGTTATGTTATCATGTTGTTATGTTAAACTTGTTGTATTTGAATTTCTTGTAATGTTGACTATTTGAAGTTATGAAATGAAATGAAATTTGGAATTTCTAAATATTGTCACAAATAGCGTTATGATGTCTCTAGCAATCTTCACACTTCGTCTCATCCCGATGTTTCCGCCATTGGTTGGGGTGTGACAGATTGGTATCAGAGCCATAACTATAGGGAATTAGGAAAAGTAGGAATGCTTTCACCTAGTCTATAGTTTTAGAGCCTTATTCGTATGCTTTGCTTGGACTACTACATGATACCTTATTTGTTACTTATTTATGCTCTTTTAAACATGTATGTTACTCATGTGTAATATTTGACATGTTATTCGTACACATTAAAGCTTGTTCTATTATGTGTTAACACTTGTTTTATCATTTCATTATTTAAGTACCATTCTTGATATGCTTTCTTATGTGTTTATACTTGCTTGTGTATTTCCTTCAACACACACTTCCCTCATGCATTTTACTCGATTATTCTAAATCCGACAACACTCATATTTTACAAATGAGACGAATTCACCAAAATAGGCGTGAAACCCACAATTTAGTGAACGACTCTCAATCTATCTATTCTTCTTTTTACACGAGATATCGCCATTGAGCTAGGAGTGAAATCCACATCTAAATGGCAAATCTCAAATTTCAAATTCTAGTGGACCCTCGTCAACATGTCGAAATTTAAATTTTGACCCGACGAGTACCAACCACACTTAGGATACGAAATCGTCAAGATAGGGGTGAAACCCGCACCTTGTCGACTAGTTCCACTCCTTGATTTTTTTCATAAATCCCGCCAAGTCTCGAAATTTCGATTGATTTGGGACATGTAGTAACCGGAAGGGTAAATACCGTTAACCGACTTGTCGGCGAGAGTATTTTACCTATTAGGCCAAAGCATGCTCATCAAATTCAAAAGACTTTTCGACCACTTTGGTTAGTCAAAGTTCCATTTGGAACACTCCAAACTTTGGTCAAGCATGTGTTTCTATTGTTCATTTTATACGATGCAATCTTTCAACCTCGAGTTTACCTTTGATTTCTCTTTTCACACGCGCAACATATCGAACCTTTTCGATACATTTATATATGCATGATTTTCATATAATTTAAATTCATATTCCTTGTAACAACCAGTGGAGATGTCTCATCGAGATTGGAGTGACTTCCTTACCTTGACGATTGACTCCACCCCTCTTCCCCTAAAACGACCTCACCAACGAGTTAGGGGTGATTCCCTTACTTAGGTGACCGTTACCAAAACTCCTCTTTCAAAATATTTTATTATGCAAACCCGATCATGTTTTATACCTAAATCATTTATCATTATTCAAAATACCTACTTATACCGATTTCAAAATACATTGTTTATCAAACATACTTCTTATTCTACCATCCATTTTCACTCAAATCATATACACGAGATTCTTAATCAGGTCTTAAAACATTTTATTTCACGAATTTCAAAACCTTATGAAATGCTACCTATCAATTAATCGGTCTAATGAATCTCTTGCCCATGAACTTCATATCCGACTTATTAACTAAAATACGCTCACATTATATCATCATACTAGAGACTTCCATTCTTAATCGAAATCAACCTAACCTTTCTCAATTACTTATAAGATCTCATGGATGTTATATGATCGTTTTACCAAATACTCTTTTCAACATCAATAAATCATTTGTTAAATTTGTTTTTTTAAACAATCACTAAGTCCTTTTACTAAATTTCTTTTCTAAGGGTCGACGTTTTCACAAGAACTTTCAAAGTCCAAAATTTTCATGTTTTGATGCAAATGAAACAAACCCGTTATTTAAAAAAAAAAAAAAAAAAAAAAAAAAAAAAACCTTCTCTACAACGCTTAACTCGTCATCCAAATTTCAAAACACGTGGGCTAGAAGACTTCATGGGGACCGACAATTTTCAACATACGTGAACTCCTTTTTTTAAACAAAAGTAGCATTTCAATCATTACAAAATACGTTAAGCATGACCAATGAGTACTTTATGTTCCTTTACATATACAAACTATATTCTACCTTTCAAACCAAGCTCAATCTAATTTTGATTCGACAAACTCAACGTTTTGTTTAAACAACTATACATGCACATCATCATACACATTTTAGTCGATATCTCGCGATAACATCATTTATATCGTTCGTATCTACATACTTAACCTTTTTTTTCTCCGCAATGTCTCAACGTACACCATATATGCAATATTTATTTTTCATACCTACACCTATGTTCATACGTTTTATGCTTGTACTCATACACATACTACTTATACGTTTTACGCTTCTGCTTGTACACATACTACTTACACGTTTTATGTTTATGCTCATACATACATGCGTATTCATACTTAAACTTATGCTCATACTTTCATCCTTACTCATGATTCGTACATTCGTACCTATACGCGAGCGTAATCCGAGGGATTCGCTTACGTGGGTCCCATACATGCTTAAACATAAACATGCTTACATACGACATTCTTCTACGTACACATTCTTATTTTCAAATTCATGTATACCTTGATTCATACATAACTAGTACAAGCTATGTGGATCATGCGACGATCAGTATAATCGCGGGTGCATACGGGATTATAGTGATAGGCGTATGAGAACCATAGAGTGTACTACTGTGTATGGTAAGACACGGAACGTAACATGACCCCGAGTAACGAAACGGACGTAATGTGGTTAAAACATGGTGGATACGCCGCTGGTACTTCCTATATATAAGTGTTTTCACCATGTTACCAAACTTTCGTAAAACGTGCCATGAGAAATTCAGTGTGTTGCAGACCTTTTGGACCTAATACAACTTCACGCAACTCACAAACGCATTATATCCGATTATTCATGACGAGACTTCATCCTTAACACACTACGTTCATCTATCCAACACTTATGCTATTCTCATACTTGTACTCTTTAAAAGCCATTCGTTCATTCTATACTCGTATTATTTTATACAAAACTCGTTCGCAATCCAGCTTGTTTAAACATTTGAGTCCTAACTTACCTCATTACCTATAAAATAGCCTCCCTATTCTTGATTCTTGTGTAACTATACTTAGTATCTCTCTATTGCTTTATTTAAAGTAACAAACCTTTTCGTTCCTCTCAATAAACAGGTTTTACGAAAGTATGATTTTTTTTATACTATCCTTAAAAACTTCCCCTTGCAAATCTACCTTGACGTTCTCCAAAATTTGGTACTTTTCAAAACTTTCAAACTTCCCAAGTTTCAATTCTTAATGATCACCTTTATGCCAAAAACTCTTTCAAGCCTTCCTCTTGAATAAATTTCGGGACGAAATTTCCTAAAGGAGGGGAGACTGTAACGCCCTGCGTTTTCAAACTTCCTACATTTAGAAACCTTACGTGAAATTCTATCTTTGGAAATCTTGTGTTCTTATAACCATTCTTTCATCGTAATCGTTGTAAAATACGGAACTTGCTTCGTAAATAAAACTTGTACATTACACTTTTTACCTAGTTAAATCATGTTTTATTTCATATTTCACCTTGTTACAAGTTAGGGGAAACATTGTTGCATATTATTACACAACTTAATTAACAAAATTTCTCATTATAATGTTTTAAAAAAATAAAAAAAAATAAAGAAATATGGCAGCCCAATTCAGCAAAATTCAGCCCCATATAGTTGGGTTTTGTGGGCTAGTTTCAAGGTGTAACCCCTTCTAAACACTTCCAAAGCCCAACCCATTGAAACCCTAATCCTTCCCCCTATAAATACCACTTATAACCAGCCTCCCTACCACTTTTGCAACCCTAAAAACTCACAAAACATCCACCAAACCGTAGCTGAAAGCAAGGGTTCGAGTAGATTAACACCCCTTCACGAAAATGAGCATAACTCACTCAATTCTTATCCGATTCACTCGATTCTTTTTCCTACTTGCTTGTATAATCATGGGGTTCGATTCCTAGACTTCTCCTTGGAGAAATCAGACCTGGAAATGCCCCGAAATAGTCCATAAACTTTCTGTTTGTTTTTATGTTCATCAAAAACTTGTTTAAACCTATACAACTTGTGTCCAACACATCTCATACCTATGTCCTAATGCTTACAACTTATCCCATGGTTGGTTAAGCTTAAAAACAAGGTTGAGACATTTAAAATCAGAGGATTAAACCTCATAAACTTGGTGTTTTTTTCTAGGGTTTTAACCCACAAATCATGTCAAACATAGTCTTTGATACATGAGTGATTATGGAACAACTTGGGTTGTCCAAACATACAATCCTCACATGATTTGATGATTTCTATTAGTTAGTTTACTTTACATACATGTAAAGACCTTAGTTCATGACCCTCCTTGGTTGTTTTTACATCAAGTGTAGTGGTGAACATCAAAGGGGTACCTAAATGGAAGCCTTGTCTTCCTACCCCATCCATGACACCCATGACTCAACTTGAGGTACCTAAATGAAGATGTAATCTTCTACCTCTTACTTGAATACTTGAACATTTGGACTTAATAATATGTGTATAATATACGACCTACATACTATCTATGTACACTCGAATCTTTGATGTTGAAATCATATTCATTTGTCAAAGTAGTAGGTTATCATCTAAGGACCTAAACCTTGTTATGATTCTTATGGGTGTTCAACTCATAAAATCATTATAACCCGTGAGGTTACCAAGTGTCATACAAGTGTTATGTGTGAAGATGAATATTTTGATATAATATTTTCATGTCACTTTCATTCCAAATCTCGACTCTAAACATGCTTGAACTTAAACCCTTACGCATTCAACCTTCCAACCTCGGCAACTTTGTCACATTGGATAATCGGAAAACATATGCAAACTTTGTGAGTATACTCGTACTTTTCCCCTTTTACTTTTACCACTTTTGGGGTGTAACATGTTTACCTATTGAAACTTACACATGAACTTTTGTCTAAACACACGAACATTCCTATAACAATGCTTGTATATGTGATGGCTTGATACTTTAAATTTGGGTGATTCTTATGTGTTAAACTTATCATTAACTTCGTACGAGCCAAACCTTGACATATGTAGCGCTATAGGATTGACGACCCGCCTCTACTGAAACTTTGGTTATGTCATGAGCAAGTTGCGTTTTCTTGGTTTGATATGTTATACACATGCCTTATTTAATGTTTATCTTGAATCGCATGCTTGCTATGAGGAATTGTTCACACTTTTATCTTATGCTATGTATGTACCAAACTTGTATACTCGCCTTTGCTTTTGCATTGAATTATTTTAAACATGTTACAGGTTGATGAGGACGATGCTAAGAAAAGAAGTAGCGTTGATGCCTAGATACACATATAGACGTTAGGGTTTAATATGTTGTATCAAATTTTGTTATGTTATCATGTTGTTATGTTAAACTTGTTGTATTTGAATTTCTTGTAATGTTGACTATTTGAAGTTATGAAATGAAATGAAATTTGGAATTTCTAAATATTGTCACAAATAGCGTTATGATGTCTCTAGCAATCTTCACACTTTGTCTCATCCCGATGTTTCCGCCATTGGTTGGGGTGTGACAGTTAGACACATGCCATATTTATCGTTTATCTTGAATCACATGCTTGCTATGAGGAATTGTTTAAACTTATCTTTTGTTATGTACGTACCAAACTTGTATACTCGCCTTTGCTTTTGCATTGAATTGTATTTTAAACATGTTACAGGTTGATGATGACGATGCTATGAAAAGAAGTAGCGTTGATGCCTAGATACACATATAGACGTTTAGGTTTAATATGTTGTACCAATTTTGCTTATGTTGTTATGTACTTCTTTGAACTTGTTGTATTTGAATTTCTTGTAATGTTGACAATTTACTTTATGAAATGAAATCGGTTTACTAAATATTGTCACAAATAGCGTTATGATGTCTCTAGCAATCTTCACACTTCGTCTCATCCCGATGTTTCCGCCATTGGTTGGGGTGTGACAGATTGGTATCAGAGCCATAACTATAGGGAATTAGGGAAAGTAGGAATGCTTTAGCCTAGTCTATAGTTTTAGAGCTTTATTCTTATGTTTTGCTTGAAACTACTTGCATGCTACCTTATTTGTTCTTATTTATTCCCTTTTGATCTTTTAAGCATATATGTCGCTTATGTGTTAACACTTGGCATGCTATATTTGTTTTATTATGTGCTAATACATGTTTTATTGTCCCATTCATTATGTGCTATTCTTAATATGCTTCATTGTGCGTTTAAATTTGTTTGTTTATTCCTTTAACATACTCTTTCCCTCATGCATTTTACTCGACTATTCTAAATCCGTAAACACTCGCACTATACAAATGAGACGAATTCACCAAAATAGGCGTGAAACCCACAATTTGGTGAACGACTCTCAATCTATCTATTCTTCTTTTTACACGAGATATCGCCATTAAGCTAGGAGTGAAATCCACATCTTAATGGTAAATCTCAAATTTCAAATTCTAGTGGACCCTTGTCAACATGTCGAAACTAAATTTTGACCCAACGAGTACCAACCACACTTAGGATACGAAATCATCAAGTTAGGGGTGAAACCCGCACCTTGGCGACTAGTTCCACTCCTTGATATTTTTTTTAATCCCGCCAAGTCTCGAAATTTCGATTGATTTGGGACATGTAGTAACCGGAAGGGTAAATACCGTTAACCGACTTGTCGGCGAGAGTATTTTACCTATTAGGCCAAAGCATGCTCCTCAAATTCAAAAGACTTTTCGACCACTTTGGTTAGTCAAAGTTCCGTTTTGGAACCATCCAAATTTTAATCAAACATGTGTTTCTATTATTTATTTATACGATGCAATCTTTCAAACTCGAGTTTACTTTCGATTTCTCTTTTCACACACACAACATATCGAACCTTTTCCATACATTTATATATATGCATGATTTCATATAATTTAAATTCATATTCCTTGTAACGACGAGTGGAGACATATCATTAAGATTGGAGTGATTTCCTTACCTTGACGATTAACTCCACTCCCCTTTTCTTAAAAAAAAAACGACATCACCAACGAGTTAGGGGTGATTCCCTTACCTAGGTGATCGTTACCAAAACGCCTCTTCAAAATATCTTATTATGCAAACTCGATCATATTTTATACCCAAATTGTTTATCATTATTCAAAATACCCACTCATACCGATTTCAAAATACATTGCTTTATCAAACGTACTTCTTATTCTACAATCTATTTTCACTCAACTCATATACACGAGATTCTTAATCATGTCTTAAAACGTTTTATTACTCGAACTCCAAAACCTTACGAAATGCTACCTATCAATTAAATCGGTCCAACGAAACTCTTGCCCATGAACTTCATATTCGACTTGATCACCAAAACTTTCTCACATTATATCGTCATACTAGAGACTTCCATTCTTAATTGAAACCAAACCAACCTTTCTCAATTACTTATAGGATCTTGTAGATATTATGAGATCGTTTTACCAAAGAATATTTCCAACATCAACGAACCATTTGTCAAAACCCTTTAAAATGAACACTAAGACCTTTGATAAATCCCTTTTCCAAGGATCAACGTATTCACAAAAACTCCAAAATTTCTTGTTTTGATGAAACGAACTTACTTTTTCGAAGACCTTTTCCCACACCTATTTTCCAAAACACGTGGGCAAGAAGACTTCATGGGGACCGACCATCTTCGGATTTCGTAAACTCTTTTAAAACAAAGGTATCATTTCCATTCATTACAAAATACGATATGCATGACCAATAAGTACTTTATATCCTCTTACATATGCAAACTATATTCTACCTTTTAAACCAAGCTCAATCTAAATTTGATTCAATAAACTCAACGTTTCGTTTAAACAACTATACATGCATATCATCATACACGTTTTTGTCGCTTCATCGCGACAATTTCACTTATATCGTTCGTATTTACATGCTCAACCTTTTGAGCACTCTTACATACGTAACTTTGTTATGTTTCAATTAATACTATATACGTAATCATTAGTATTTGTACTCACACTCTCACTCATATTCATAACAACGCATTTTATGCTTATACTTATAATCGTATTCATACTTGTACTCATGCGTTTTATGCTTATAATTATATTTATACGTTTCATGCTTACAGGTATACTCATACTACTCATACGTTTGATACCCATACTTACGTGTATATTCATACTTAAACTTATACTTATGCTCATAATTTTGCTTATACTCATGATTCATACATTCGTACCTATACGCGAGCGTAATCCGAGGGATTCGCTTGCCTGGGTCCCATACATACTTAAGCATGGAATTGCTTACATGCTATATTCTTATACGAACACATTCTTATTCTTTTTATGTATACCCTGATTCATACACAACTAGTACAAGCTATGCAGATCATGCGACGATCAAAATAATCGCGGGTGCACACGGGATTATAGTGATAGGCGTATGAGAACCATAGAGTGTAATACTGTGTATGGTAAGACACGAAACGTAACATGGCACCGAATACGGAACAGACGTAATGTGGTAAAAACATGGTGGAACGCCGCTGGTACTTCCTATATATAAGTGTTTTCGCCATGTTACTAAACTTTCGTAAAACGTGTCATGATAAATTCAGTGTTTTACAGACCTATTTAGACCTAATACAACTTTAGACAACTCACAAACGCATTTTATCCGATTATCCACGACGAGACTTCATTCTTAACACACTACGTTCATCTATCCAACACTTATGCTATTCTTATACTTGCACTCTTTGAGAGTCATTCGTTCATTTCTGTACTCGTATTATTCTCCTTTATCCCTTTCTTTCATACAAACCTCGTTCACAATCAAGCTTGTTTAAACATTCGAATCCTAACTTATCTTATTACCTTTAGAACCGTCTTTCTATTCCTTATTCTTGTGTAAACGTATTTAGTAGGTCATTAATACTTTATTTTACCAAACTTTCTCGTTCCACTCGAGAAGCAATTTTTATAAATATATAGTCTTATACTACCTTTAAAACTTCCTATGCAACCTACCTCACTTTTATTGATTTCAAACCATTATATAAAGGCCTCCTTCGTAAAATAAAAATACATTTGTAAAGCAACTCCAAATTTAGCTATTCAAAATCGTTTTACCCACGCACGTTTCACTCATGCTTATGCCTCTAAACCATTTTAGCTAAACAAATCATTTTACAAACCTATTATGACTATTCCCCCAAGATTTCATACTTTTCAAAACGTTTCAAAATTTCCAAGACTCAAGATTTTTACCAAAACCCTTCAAGTCTATCTCTTGAATAAATTTCGGGACGAAATTTCCTAAAGGAGGGGAGACTGTAACGCCCTGCGTTTTCATACTTTCCATACTTAGAAACCATTGCTTGAAACTCTATTTTTGGAAATCTTGCGTCCTTGTAATCGTTCTTTCTTTGTAATCGTCGTAAAATCCCAGACTTGGATTATAAATAAAACTCGTATTTTGTCAAATACATGTTGTACATACCGTATACATGCTCATACATTCGACTTCGTGAAACAATTGATGCTTATTCGTAATTCTTGGAAACTTCGTGCCAATCTTGCAAATACATGAAACTTGTGAAATATACACCTTTTGAATGAAATATGATTCATGGGTTCTTGATTCGTTATTTACCGACACTTGATACTCGTTAAACTGGGTAAAACTCTTAGAATAATGAGACTCGAAAGCTTCGTGAAATAAATAAACGTTTAAAGAATATTATTCGTTATAAATATGGTTATTATTCAAATTATTTAAACTAATTAAATTAATTAAACTAATTAATTTTGTTATTTAAAAGTTTATTTGTATTAATAATCTATTTAATCTCATTAAATATTAAAGTTAGTAAACTATAGTTTAAAACTATAAGTTAGTTTCTTTCTTTTATAATATAACTTAGTTAGTCAAGTTTAAAATGAGGTTAGTTCCCTTTCTAAATAATATATCATGGTTAATTAAAGTGCAGGGACTAATTTGGTAATATTTGAAAGTATAATAAAACAAGGAATAAAAAGAACGCTGACCACGGGACTCGAACCCGGGTCACTCGTCCCAAACAGCACGCGCGCAGCCAGCTGAGTTGGGTCTTCACATGTGAAGAAACCCAGCTCATATTTTATATATCAACTCGTCAACAGCGACCAGCTTTAATCAGGCCGCAATCCAGCGCGTTTTTTAGCGGGTTTTGATATTTTTTTTTAGTTTTAAACCATTTTTAGCATTAAGTATCCCCCCAAAACCAACCCTAATCACTTCATTATAAATGCCCAAAGCCTCCTAAGTCTTTTACACTTTAGAAACACCCTCACAACTCTCTCAATCACTCAAAAACGTTGCTGCAAATCAGAGTTCTGACAGATTCATTGAGCCTTACGAAAATGGGCATAACTTCTTCATTTCTCATCTGTTTTAGCTCATTCTTTTTCCAGAACGCTTGGCTTGACCTTATCTTCGAATCCATGGGTGTTTCTCAATGAATAAACCCCTGGAACTTCGGCAAATAGGCTTCAAAGTCCACTGTTCAAATTTGTTTTCATTAATCTTTATCAGTACTTACTTAAACTTGAGTTTAACTCACTCAAACCTATGTCCTAATGCTTACAACCTATCTTATGGTTGGTTAGGCTTAAAAACAAGGTTGAGACATGTGAAATCAGAGGTGTAAACCTCACATACTTTCTGTTTTGTTTGGGTTTTAACCCACAAGTAATGAACAAGCCTAATGCTTGATGTTTGTGTGATTATAGGACTAGCTTGGGCTATCCTACTTGTAAATCCACACATTACTTGATGTTTTCCTTAGATTAGTTGTATTTATTCATTATTTATTGTATATTCATGACCCTCCTTGGTTGTTTTTACATCAAGTGTAGTGGTGAACACTTAGAGGTACCTAAATAGAAGCTTGTTCTTCCTACCTCCTACATGATTTCCATGATATTTAGAGGTACCTAAATGAAGATCTTAATCTTCTACCTCATGCTTGAAATATTGGACTTAATAATATGTATAAAATATATGTAATATATAAGCACATAACCAAATAATCGAATCTTAGATGATGAATTAGTGTTCATATGTCCAAGTACTAGATTTTATCATCCTATAGTATGATAACTTGTTACGATTCTAATGGAACCTTGTTCCATGAAACCATATAAACTCCTTGGAGTACATAGTGTCAAGAACAAGTATCATATGTATTAGATGAGTATTTTCAAATTTTATTCTCATATGTTATTTTCATGTTGTTTTATTCCGAATCTCGACTCTAAGCATAATTGAACTTTAACCCTTATACATTCGGACTCTAAATCTCTACTCGTCAACAATTGGATAATCGGAAAGCATATGCAAACTTTGTGAGTATACTCGTATTTCCCCTTTTTTACTTTTACCACTTTTGGGGTGTAACATGTTTACCTATCAACAAACTTACACTTGAGCATTTTGCTTAAACACATGAACATTCCTATAACTTGCTTGTATACGTGATTGCTTGATACTTTAAACTTGGGTGAAACTTATGTGTTGAACTTATCATTAACTTCGTACAAGCCAAACCGTGACATATGTAGCGCTATAGGATTAACGACCCGCCCGTAAACTTGAGGTAATGTCATGAGCATGTTGCGTTTCCTTGGTTTGATATGTTAGACACATGCCATATTTATCGTTTATCTTGAATCACATGTTTGCTATGAGGAATTGTTTAAACTTATCTTTTGTTATGTACGTACCAAACTTGTATACTCGCCTTTGCTTTTGCATTGAATTGTATTTTAAACATGTTACAGGTTGATGATGACGATGCTATGAAAAGAAGTAGCGTTGATGCCTAGATACACATATAGACGTTTAGGTTTAATATGTTGTACCAATTTTGCTTATGTTGTTATGTACTTCTTTGAACTTGTTGTATTTGAATTTCTTGTAATGTTGACAATTTACTTTATGAAATGAAATCGGTTTATTAAATATTGTCACAAATAGCGTTATGATGTCTCTAGAAATCTTCACACTTCGTCTCATCCCGATGTTTCCGCCATTGGTTGGGGTGTGACAGCTTCGACGGACTCCAACGACCTGAACTCACGACCTAGGTAACGCGTGTGGAATGCCCAAGAATCGAGGCAGAAACACGACCTCTAGAGTGGAAAGTGATGACAGTTTACTGTGAATAGTCGAGTTGCCTTGGGTTGTCGAAGTCTAGTAGCCGCAGACAATCTATCTCTCGATTTTATGTGTTTCGATTCTGAGAGCCGCAACCGCGTACTCTGATGGCTCGTTGAATTTTTATATGTTTATGTGTGCTTTTCTGTTTTGTGATGTTATTTGATTTTGCTACCATTTCAATCGACACACACGACTCGCAATTGCTGTTCTATCTTAGATCGACACCCGGTTATCGCAAATCTAGACGGTTTCATACTATGTTATGATATACGACTAAGTTAGACTATGTTATACTATGCTATTCGATATGATATTCGAACGACACACGAACTTTGAAGGATAGGTTTCTGTTTTCTGACTGCTTCTGTGATTAATGGTTACGTGCTTTCGTGTTTATGTGACTCTGTGCTTATGTGCTTCTGTGCTTACGTGCATCTGTGGTTTGTGCATATGTGTTTACGTGATATGTGCTTCGACGTGATTCTAAGCTTTAGATAGTAGTAGACGTGTGAGGTGAGATTCGATTTCGTTGTGTTGAGACTCGTGACGATGTCTAATGCAGACCATGTCGTCGTCTGGATCCCGACCCCGAGCCCCACTTACCCGCCAGGAAAAGAGGGACAGACGTCTCGCTGCTATCATCTCCAAAACTGTGGCGAAAGCTGTGAGTGAGGTGTATGAGAACGCCAGCAAGTCGTCTGAAGAATCACGAGCTGAAATCCCTAAGGATTCAAGCAACGCTGCTTTCAGCTTTAAGCAGTTCAAAGCATGCGGGCCAAAGGAGTTTACTGGCGAAGATGGTCCGACAGCCATGTTTCACTGGTTCGACTCGGTCGAAGTCACTCTGCGCCAGAGCGGATGTCCTAAGCATCTCCGCACACTCAATGCTACAGCCGTCTTCCAGTCCCGTGCTCTAGACTGGTGGACGGCCGAACGAAACAAGCACGGAAATGATGCAGCTTACGGGCTATCATGGAAGGAGTTGAAAGCGATTATGATCGAAGAATTTTGCCCTCCTCATGAGCGCCAAAAGCTGGAGGACGAGTTCTGGGGAATCAAGCAGAAGGATGGAGACAACGCTGCTCTCACTGCTCGCTTCAAGCAGCTTAGCATCATCTGTCCTGATCAAGTCAAGACCTCCGATCAAGCCATCAAGAAGTATATCCGAGCCCTACCCGACTGTGTAGCCGATTTTGTTCACGCCGCCAAGCCAGCAACGATCGAAGAAACCTACCTACTCGCCGCTGAGATCAACGATAAGCGAGTCAAGTCTGGTTTTTGGGATAAGCAAACCAAGTCGCTGCATCAAGCCACTGCAACACCCACTGACTCATCTGCTCAATCCTCCAAGTCTTCAAGAAGGAAGAAGAAGAACAACAACAACAGCTCCAGCAACAAGAGCTGTGCTGCCGCAACCACCGCTGCTCCCCTACAATCTGTACCAGCTCAACAGCAGCACCACCAGCGCTCAGCTCCAGTGATCAATGCACTGCCAGCGAAGCGTGCATACACAGGCCCTCACCCACTCTGCCCGACATGTTCGCATCATCATCCAGTGGGTCTAGCTTATCGTTTTTGCGCTCACTGTAACCTTTACGGTCATTTCACTGCGAACTGTCGCTATGGTCCTCGTCAAGCCCCAGCTCAAGCTACTGTCAACCAAGCTCTACTCCCCGCCCCTCAGGGTCAGCCAGCAGCTCCAGCACCAGCAGTCAATGCTCGAGTCTGCTTTGCATGTGGTGACCCTAACCACTTTGCCAACAGATGCCCGAACAGGGTAGTCAAGCAAGAGCCCCAGCAGCAACAGCAACAACAGCAGCCTCAGCAGCAGCAGCAGCAAGCAGCCCATGCCCGAACTTTCAACCTCAATGCCCGCCAGGCTCAGGCGGATAACAACGTGGTTAATGGTACGTTCCTTGTGAATGGTATTTATGCATCATGTTTATTTGATACTGGAGCCGATAACTGCTGTGTGTCATTTGAATTCGAGAAGCTCCTTAGTCGTAAGCGCTCTTATCTATCCTCGTCATTCGAAGTCGAAGTTGCTACAGGGAGAACTATTGCCGTTAACTCAGTACTCCGTGATTGTACTCTCGAACTCAACAATCACATCTTTTCGATCGACCTTATTCCGATGCAACTTGGAAGTTTTGATGTCATAATCGGCATGGACTTTCTTCGTGAAAACCATGCTGAAGTTGTGTGCTTTGAAAAGATGATTCGATTCTCGCTCGCGAATGGTGATCTCCTATGTGTATACGGTGAAACCACGTCGAAAGGTCTTAAGCTTTTTTCGTGTATTCAAGCCAGCAAGTATCTCCGCAAGGAATACCGAGCCTTCTTGGCCAACATCGTCGTAGCGGAGAAGGGAAAGAAAAAGAAAGTTGAAGTCAAAGATGTTCCAGTGGTTCGTGAATTTCCTCAGGTGTTCCCTGATGATCTTCCCGGACTACCACCAAGTCGTGATATCGACTTTCGTATCGACCTCATCCTGGAGGTAACCCCGTTGCCAAAGCCCCTTATCGACTCGCTCCATCCGAAATGCGGGAACTCTCGAACCAACTCCAGGAATTACTCGAAAAAGGCTTTATTCGCCCAAGCACCTCTCCTTGGGGCGCGCCTGTCCTTTTCGTCAAAAAGAAGGACGGGTCGTTCCGGATGTGCATCGACTATCGGGAATTGAATAAGCTAACCATCAAGAACCGATACCCTTTGCCACGAATTGACGATTTGTTTGATCAGCTACAAGGTGCAGCATGTTTTTCTAAGATCGATCTACGTTCAGGATACCATCAGTTTGTGGATTCAAGAGGAAGACATTCCTAAAACTGCTTTTCGAACCCGTTATGGCCATTACGAATTTGTTGTTATGCCCTTTGGTCTAACCAACGCACCCGCGGTCTTTATGGACCTCATGAATCGCGTGTGTAAGCCTTATCTTGACCGTTTCGTCATCGTGTTCATCGACGATGTCTTGATTTATTCCAAATCGAAAGCCGAACACGCGCAACATCTACGTTTGGTTCTCGAGTTACTCCAGGGGAACCAACTCTATGCCAAATTCTCCAAGTGCGAATTCTGGTTGGAGGAGGTTCAGTTTCTGGGTCACATAGTGAATAGTCGGGGTATCCATGTCGATCCTGCGAAGATTGAAGCTGTCAAAAGCTGGATTACGCCTAAGAACCCGTCAGAAGTTCGTTCTTTTCTCGGACTAGCGGGCTATTATCGAAGGTTCATAGAGGGATTCTCTAAGATCGCTGTGCCGCTTACTGCTCTTACCCATAAGGACAAGCCTTTTGTGTGGGGAAACGCACAAGAGACTGCCTTTCAAACTCTCAAACATATGCTGTGCAACGCACCGATTCATACACTGCCCGACGGAAGCGACAACTTCATTGTCTACTGTGATGCTTCTAACCTTGGTCTCGGCTGTGTTCTCATGCAGCGAGACAAGGTTATAGCCTACGCATCTCGTCAGCTCAAGATCCACGAGAAGAACTATACAACCCATGACCTCGAGCTAGGCGCGGTTGTCTTTGCATTGAAGATTTGGCGACACTACCTGTATGGCACTAAGTGTACGATCTACACTGATCACAGGAGTTTACAACACATCTTTACTCAGAGAGAGCTTAATATGCGTCAACGCCGATGGGTAGAACTTCTCAATGATTACGACTGTGAGATTCGTTATCACCCAGGCAAGGCAAATGTGGTTGCCGACGCGCTCAGCAGAAAGAGTTACGTGCTCAGTACCCGAAACATCCAAGCGCAGCACAACCTCGAAACCCTCATCCGAGAAGCTCAACATGCTTGCTTTAACGAGCGTACATTGAAGAGAGAAAGGATCTATCACGATGGAGCTCAGTTAGTAAGCAAACCAGATGGGATATTCTATTATCTGGACCGAATCTGGATCCCTAAGCGGACTGATTTGCGAAAGATTATCATGAACGAAGCCCACAAGTCCCGATATTCTATTCATCCCGGTGCAGACAAGATGTACCAGGACCTGCGTTATAAGTACTGGTGGCTGGGTATGAAAAGGGATATCGCTCTGTACGTTGGAAGTTGTTTAACTTGTGCAAGAGTCAAGGCTGAACATCAAAGACCTTCTGGCTTACTCGAACAACCGCCGATACCTATATGGAAGTGGGAGAGTATAGCTATGGATTTCATAACGAAGCTCCCGCCCACGCCATCAGGTCACGACAGCATTTGGGTCATAGTTGATCGTCTAACGAAGTCAGCCCACTTTTTGCCTATACGAGAGGACTACAAGGTGGAACGACTAGCCCAAATCTACACCGACGAGATCATTCGTAATCATGGTACGCCTCGTGACATCATTTCAGATCGTGACGCTCGGTTCACTTCGCGATTGTGGGAAACGTTTCAAGCGGCCCTTGGTACGTCGCTTAATCTGAGTACTGCATTCCACCCTCAAACCGACGGGCAGACTGAAAGAATGATCCGTACTCTTGAAGACATGCTCCGAGCGTGTGTTATAGATTTTGGTGGAAGTTGGAACAAACACCTGCCATTGGTGGAATTCTCGTACAATAACAGCTATCATGCCAGCATCCAAATGGCACCTTTCGAGGCTTTGTATGGTAGAAGATGTCGATCGCCTATTGTGTGGCACGAGATCGGTCACTCGCAACTCACCGGTCCCGAGATTCTACAAGAAACGACTGACAAAATCCACCAGATAAGAGACAACTTGGTAAAAGCTCGGAACAGACAGAAAAGTTACGCCGATAAAAGACGCAAGCCCCTTGAATTTGAAGTTGGTGACTACGTACTCCTAAAGGTATCACCTTGGAAGGGTGTAGTCCGATTCGGCAAGAAAGGGAAACTCGCGCCTCGATATGTTGGACCTTTTAGGATTCTGGAAAGAATCGGAAAAGTCGCCTACAGACTCGAATTACCGGAGGAACTTAGTAACGTCCACCCGACTTTCCACGTCTCTAACCTCCGAAAATGCCTTGCCGATCATGATCTAATCGTACCACTCGACGATCTTCAGGTCAACGAAACGTTACACTTCGTGGAAAAGCCTGTCGAAATCATGGATCGCCAAACCAAGCAGCTCAGGCGCTCTCGCATCCCGATCGTGAAGGTCCGATGGGAAGGCAAACGAGGCGCGGAGTTAACTTGGGAACTCGAAAGCGACATGAAGGCCAAGTACCCGCAGTTGTTTAAATAAATAGATCTGAAGCATCAAATTGGTAAATCACGGTGTCGTGTAGCCTTCGAGCCTAATTTCGGGATGAAATTTCCTAAACAAGGGGAGGCTGTAACACCCCGTGTTTTCGAATGTCAAAGTCAAAGTCAAAGTCAACTTTGACTTTCTTTGACTGTAGATAGTCGATTTTATATTTCAGTTGTATTATGTGGAGTAAGTGTTGTAATCAGCAAGAGCCGAAGTAATCGAATGTGTTTTAAGGCGAACCGATCTACGACTGTGAATGATAGGAAGTAACAATGCGATAAAGATAACTAATCAGTAATCAAACCGATCTAACAATCAATCGAACTCGAGACTCGAATCATGCGAATTGTGGTATTATTTTACGTGTGTGTGTGCCTTATGTGTTACTTGTGCGTGCTTACTTTATGATTGGTGTGGTATTCAAGCAAATCAATCGAAAATCGAATCGAAACTCGAAAAGCAATCGAACTCAATCGAAACCGACATCGAAACGTGACTTATAGAAGATTGTATGTTAGATATAGTAGCTGGGATTAAAAGTAATTTGACTACAAACTCTATCGTATCCGTATCATCGTCCATCAAAATCGAAACGTCGAAAATCGTCGCAAAATACTCGAAGTGTGTGGCGGATCGAACAGGAAGCATCCTGATCGAACAGGCCAGCCGATCGGCTAGTACCTTGCCAGCCGATCGAGCAGCCCACTCGATCGGATCTCCCAGCCGATCGGCTGCCACTTTCCTCCTTTGGAAGCCTTTAAATAGGGCTGTCATTGTCATACTTTCCATTTTTGGAAAGCTCTGACCGAACCAGCTATCTTCTTCACCTTTTCTCAGATTTCTCTCAATCCCGGTAAGTTTTCACTCTAATTCTTGTACGTTCTTGATCATTACTTGATTCTACACCTTTCTATCTTTCAAAACTTGGATTCTAACCGTGAAATCACCAAGATCTAGGTGTTCTTGAGTGATGTCATCATGGTGTTCTTGAAGAACATCATGTCTTGGCCTCATTTCACTATGATTAGCTTAGATCTAACCGATTTCCTCATAAACAAGTTAAGATCCATCATAGATCTAAACATTTTTCATGATGTGAAGGATTGAAAGAAGGATTTCCAACTTTCTTTCAACTCTTTTACACTCAATGCTTTCAAACCGATAGAAACGGAGCTTGAACCGGCTAACTAATCATTCAAACGGTTAAAAGGTTCAAGATTCGGGATCTATGAACAAGGTTCACCGATTTCAGGTTAAACTCTAAAACCGACATTTCGAACCGTTCACCGGCCGGACTTGGGTGATTCCTGTTCGAGCCAGTGAGCCAGTAGGAATGAAGGTTATCGTAGTTCGACACGTTGTCAAGCTACCTTGAAAGAATGACAAATAAACAAACAACCAAGTGTTAGACGAAAAGCCGACCAGGTCAGAAACGCTGGCCGAACGGCTAGGCTGTTTGAACAGCCCAGCCGATCGGACATGCCGGCCGATCGACCGGGCCAGCCGATCGGCTAGCACATGGTCCCACACTTCCAAACTTTTAAAGTATAGTATTGACGAAGTAATGTTCAATCGAATGGGTCACTCGATGGGTAAACATTACTGTTCGGATCATGAGATACTGTGCTTCAACACTTAATCACTTTCACAACTTGTTCGTAGTAGGGAATGCCAGCCGATCGAACAGACTATTCGATCGAGTGACATTCAGTTGAGGACCAATCCTGAAACTCCTAGCCGATCGAGTGAGCTAGCCGATCGAGTGAGCTAGCCGATCGAGCGAACCGCACGATCGACCGACTTGAAAGGTAGGAACACTTCAGTGTTCTCAAATACTGCAACAAAAACTTCAAAAGTTCAAATCCTCTAACACAAACACACTAGAGGAAGAAACAATCCACTCGAATGGTTCATCCGATCGAGCCAACCGGCCGATCGAACGGGACTGTCCAATCGGATATACCAGCCGATCGAACAGGCCGTCCGATCGAACCTGTCGTTCGATCGACCAGCCCATTCGATCCATCCATAACTTGTTTACTTTTCAGCGTTACTTATCGTTATGCTATCGAACTATTCAGGCTAATCTTACTCTCAGCGCTCCCTTCAATCCACAATCAATCACTGTGAGTATACTCGATCCCTTTTTGCTTTTAGCACTTTTGGGTGTTACATACGCTATCTATCAAATCACAATCAAACACAAACTATTTGAACGCTGACCATTTGCATGTGCTATTTGACTAAATGAATGTTGTTTATTATGTTTACACGTGGAATGCTATCTACCTGCCTTAGCAACATAGTACTATAGTTTGGACTCAGCACCCGTTCACACGGGGGTTGTTAAGGACAAATACTTGCATGGATTACGGTGGTAATCATGTATTGCGAACCGTCTCGGACGGTCAACCCGCAGTCGTTGGTATCGATGGTCCCATGTCGATAATTAACATGCATCATTTTCCTCTGTGTACGTGCCTGGTTATGCGTAAACTATTCGAACTCTATATGCTATTACTAAACTTGTGTGCTCACCTTTACATTTTATGTATTGACTTTATTTTAACGTATGTGACAGGTAATTAGGATGCTTACTTGCTAGGAAAGCGAGGCAATAATAAAGCTTTAGAGCCCATCTAGCAGTTGTAGGTCGTAGCCTACCTAGGGGTCTCTAGAAGCGAATAAACTATAGCCATGGAGCCGTTGGAGTTGTTCGATCAAGCATCTATGGCATTAGTTGTCTGTAGATCTTGTCCGGACGAGTCTTAATGACTCTGGGCAGTACTTTTAAACATTTGGTCTGTAATAATTTGAATCTGAGTTGTCGAAACAGTACTGCTTGTTTAGTTGTATTCTATGATAACTTGTTTATTTATTTGGGATACGGTATGGGACGTATCACTTAACTGAATTTGTAATAATAGTTGTTGTGGAAACTTCTGGACAATCTGTTTCGCTCAGTGCCGCGCCCCGATGATTCCGCCATCGGTTGGGGTGTGACAGGTCACACCTTGTCCCCGACCACCAAAGCGCACCTGAAGCAGCTTCTCTTCAGGAACCAAGACATTTTCGCATGGACACCCGCAGACATGATAGGGGTCCCACGTGATATCGCGCAACATCACTTGAATACCTTGCCAGGTATCAAGCCGGTGATCCAAGGCCAACGCCACCTCGGATCCGCTAAAAACCAGGCGATGCAAGTGAAGGTCGAAGAACTGCTCTCCGCAGGCATCCTGCGGGAAGTTAAATACCAGACTTGGTTATCTAACCCAGTCATGGTAGAAAAACCATCCGGGGGCTGGCGCATGTGCGTCGATTACAAGGACCTCAACAAAGCCTGTCCCAAGGATTGTTACGCACTTCCAGAAATCGACGAAAAGGTCGATAATCTCGCACCATTCAGGTGGAAGTGTTTCCTCGATTGCTACAAAGGTTACCACCAGGTACAAATGGCAATCGAGGATGAAGATAAAACGGCATTCCGCACTCCTACCGGGAATTACTGTTATACAAAAATGTCGTTTGGGTTGCGCAACGCGGGCGCAACCTACCAAAAACTGATGAACGGCACTTTCCGCGGGCAAATAAGCAAAAGTGTCGAAATCTACATGGACGACCTAGTCGTCATGAGCATGGAGGAAGATACCATGCTCACAGATATCGAAAGAACATTCCAGACTCTGCGAAGCGTTAACATAAAGCTCAATCCAGGGAAATGCTCGTTTGGAATGGAAGAAGGCAAATTCCTTGGGTTCATCATGACTAAAGATGGATTCAAGGTAAACCCGGAAAAAGTTCAGGCGATCAAGCGCATGCCATCGCCTTCAACAATGAAAGATATGCAGCGACAGGCCGGCAGGCTAGCCGCACTCAACAGATTCTTAGCCAACCATGCAGCTAAGTCTTACCCTTTCATCAAGACCCTGCGGAACTGTTTAAAGAAAGAACAATTCCAGTGGACCGCAGAGGCTGAGAACGCTTTCCGAGAAATGAAGGAGTGTTTGATACAACTCCCAACTTTAACCGCACCACGCAAGGATGAGCCACTCATATTATACCTATCTGTCGCGGACAACGCGATAGGTGCGGTATTGATAGTGGAGCGGGAGGGGGTTCAAACACCCATCTATTACATCAGCAAGATGCTCAACGACCCAGAGACGAGATATTCAATAATGGAGAAGTTGGTATTAGCATTGGTGCACGCTTCACGACGGTTGCGACGCTACTTCGCAAATCATGTCATCACAGTGCTAACCAATTACAGGATCGGCCCGATCCTATCCAAACCTGACATCTCTGGGAGGTTAGCAAAATGGGCAATAGAGCTGGGCGCGCACACGCTGAACTATAAACCGCGCCCCGCGATTAAAGGCCAAATCTTAGCTGATTTCGCCGCCGAAGTACCGGTGAATCGCATCCAAGAATGCGAAGAAGCACAAAGCCCTGCACCAACACCATCTTCCTCAGAAACATGGGCACTATTCACCGATGGTGCCTCCAACGAGGAAGGTGCAGGCGCAGGTCTGCGACTCGTCAGCCCTGATGGTCAAGAGCTTACATATGCAATCCGCCTCGATTTCAAAAGCACAAATAACGAGGCCGAATATGAGGCCCTACTGGTAGGACTACGTTTAGCTGTCAAACTCGGCGTGCAACATCTGGAAGCACACGTCGACTCTTTGTTGGTTGCAGGACAGATACGCGGCGACTATGCCGCAAAGGGGGATATCATGATCCTCTACCTCGAGCAAGCCCTGCAACTAACATCAAAGTTCACTTCATTTAATATCCGACATATTAACAGAAGTGAAAACAAATCCGCGGATGCACTCTCATAACTTGCATCCACCAGCTTCCAACACCTGGCAAAGGAGATACGCATCGAAATTCTACAAAATCCTTCAGTACCCCTGCGCCAGGTCAACGTCATCCAATACGGCACAACATCTTGGATGACACCAATTATTGCATATTTGCAATCAGGTGTGACTCCCGAAAGCAAGTCAGAGGCACGCAAGCTACAATACAAAGCATGCCATTATCAAATAGGAGACGGTATCTTATACCGCAAATCATACCTAGGGCCACTCCTACGATGCGTCAACCCCCAGGATGCCACATACCTCATCAGAGAGATACACGAGGGTATGTGCGGCATACACGCAGGACCACGCATGGTAGTGGCCAAAATCATGAATGCTGGGTACTACTGGCCCGGCATGCACCTGGACGCCGTCAAAGAGTTGCGGAAATGTGTTAACTGTCAGCGACACGCTCCAAAAACATTGCGCCCCAAGAACAACTTGGTCCCGGTCACCACCGCCTGGCCCTTTCAGAAGTGGGCAATCGACGTGGTCGGACCCTTCCCAGACGCACCAGGCGCGGTCAAATTTATCATAGTAGCGGTTGATTACTTCACAAAATGGGTAGAGGCGAAACCGCTCGCCTCAACCACTGCTATGATAACACGGAAATTCATATGGGAACACATTATCTGCCGTTTCGGTCTACCAATGTGCATCGTTACCGATAACGGCACCAACTTTGCTGCCGACGAATTTCAAAAATGGCTAGAAGAACTACACATTGAACATATATTCTCATCCGTGGCACATCCCCAAGGAAACGGCCAAGTTGAGAGTATTAACAAAAGTCTAGTCGAAGGCATCAAAGCAAGGTTGGGAACAGCCAGGCGTGGCTGGGTCGATGAACTCCCAAGTATCCTATGGGCTCACCGCACAAGCCCAAAAACGAGCAATGGGGAGACACCTTTCAGCCTAGTTTATGGCTCAGAAGCGGTGATCCCCGCGGAAGTAGGCCTCCATTCACCCAGAATGTTGGCTATTGAAAAAATAGACAACAGTATGGAACGCAGGATTGACTTAGACTTCTTGGAAGAGAGGCGTGAAAACGCTGCCATCAATGAGGCTAAGTACAAATCCAAACTGGAAAAGTACTACAACTCGCGTGTCCGCGTTTGTACTTTCAACCCGGGAGACTACGTCCTCCGTGACAATGAAGCATCTAATGCTGAACGCCCTGGAAAACTTACCCCCAAGTGGGAAGGACCCTACCTCATCAATGAGGTCTTGGGAAAAGGCGCGTACAAGTTGCAAACGTTAGAAGGCGAACCTATCGCACGTACATGGAATGCACAACAGCTTAGACGCTGTTACATGTAAGCCATGTTTTTACATTTTCATGTAACCTATCGGGCCGCAGGCCATTTGCAATTAAATAAACGAGCAATACAATGCAATATTGTTTGTTACTACTATTACAAATGCGTGTTCCACTTTGCGGTATCCGCAAAAACAGATTGGCAAAATCTTCATTCGCGATACCCACACAAAGTGCCAACCACACACAAATATTGTAATAGGCCAGCAAAAGGCAAAATATTAAGTGTCTATCCGGCCGGATAGACAAGTTTTTACAAAACTTACACAATTCCTAAACCCTAAAAAGGTAAACAATGGAATTGACGCGTACTCATACGACAAAGGTATGGAGTATACTTGACCCCATTCACAAATGGGTAGAGTTCCGGATATACAAGTTTTTACAAAACTTACACAATTCTAAAACCCTAATGGGGCAAATGACGGAATTGACGCATACTTATACGACAAAGGTATAGAGTATACTCAACCCCATTCACAATGGGTAGAGTTCCGCACACATACGTTCAAACATGCAAGAAGTAAAAACACTTGTATAAATTGAGCAGCAGTTAAACTTTATATTCAAAAAATTCAGGCACCCACGCGGTGCACAACGGGTTTACATGAAGTTTCTAACATATACAAGAGGAAAACAAAAAAGGGGCACACAGGCCAACCTAAACCCTATTTTGAACCACTGGTACCCGCGCCATCTTGGCCGCCACCAGCAGGATTCTCCTCTTCTTCATCGGCATACAGCATCCGCAACCGGTCTACGTAATCCGCAGCCTCTAAACATTCGTCCAACTTCTCCACGCAAGAGAGGGACGTATCATAAAAGGAGACAACAACCGCGTTAAGGCGCGCTTCGGTGTCCACGTCACGAAACCCGGATCGCTCTTCAGTATAACCGCCTTCAGACATGACGTTTATGTGACCGATACAGCGGCTGTAACCAGCTTTAAAACCGGCATCGCGGGCACGTTCCTTGACCAAGTCCAAACCAGTTGCGGTTTCAGGTGCATCCATGATAGCCTGAACAATCTGCAATAAAAGAATGATAAGACTCACATGCTAATGCAAACACAAAGGCATGGAGTACTTACACGTGCAATGCCGTGACACCGCATCCACTCACGATCAGCCTCAAGCTGGTTAAACGAAGACGTCAAGGCATCCCTGGCCTCGACAGCTGCATTTGCCCGCTCTTCCGCTACCGTCACGCGGGCAGTGATATCCGCGAGCTTACCCTCGCGGGTCTGAACCTCAGCCTTTCAAAACCAAGAAATAGTTTACATGAAATCAGTAAACATTTTCAAAGGACAAGAGGAAAAACAAAACAGGAAAAACAAATCATACCTGAAGGCTGCTAACAACCTGCTTCAAACGGGTCTGCTCGGCATTCGCCTCTTGAAGAGCCTTCGAAGCATGGCTTTCCCTCTCTTTAGCCTCTTCAAGGGCCTTTGCAGCACGAGCCCCTGCTTCTTTGGCCTCTTCAAGTGCCTTTACAGCCCGGGCCTCCGCCTGCTGCGCTTTAACCGCAATCACCTCAGCCGCAGCCTTCTCCTTGCCCAAAACAGCGTTCGCTGCTTTGGCATTCGTCAACTCCTGACAAACACGAAACAGTGATTCATTCACCTTGGCCCAAGATTCTTTCCACGACTTACGCTCACTAGAAAGAGTTTCTTGCCAACTCTTGCGCTCTTCAGAAAGTAACTTGGCAAGAGTACGAACCTGTTTTAACTCAGCAGTTGCAGCCCACTCTGCTGTCTGTTTATGCTTCTCAAAAGCAGCCCTATCCCTCTCAAGCTGCTCCGCACCCGCACGAGCAGCCTTGACCAACTCTTCTACTTCGGCCCGCAAGCGAGCAGCTTCCTCCTCCCTGCGGCCTAACGCCTTGTAATCTTCCAAAATGGCGTTCGCCACTATAGAACTTCCTACTAGCATGGGAGAAAGTTGGTTGATGCGCAGCTCATGGGGTGCAGAACGGGCACGTTCAACTTCAAATGGGGTGCCCAGACCACCCAGAATCTCCTTGCACGCGGAGGGATCGTTGGAAATATCATCCCCCTGCATAACAGTCCAGGGAGGTCGGTGATAAACTGTACTTCGACCCTGGGTATAGGTGCGGTAATAGTACTCCAATTCAGACTCCACAGGCTGAATCGGAGGCCCATCATAACCCGCACCACCGGAAGATGAACCGGTAACCTTCTCACCAGCAGAAGATTTCTGCGGCTCATCAGTTTTCTGCGGCTCTGCATCAGACTTTTGCTTCCCAGAATCAGAAAACCGTAGATCCAAATTATCACCCTCATTTGGAGAGATCAGATTGTTGGAAGAATCAACGGTATCGAAAATCTAGGCCGCGACCTTCTCCGCAGTACTCTCCGCTTGCACGGTTAGATCAGGCACCACCTTGACAAAAGGCGCCGAAGGTTCCTTAGACACCCCCGCACCCGCACCCGTGGTATGCAGGGGAGACGAAGGAGCATCAAAGATAGAAAAATCTTTATCTTGAAGCTCTGCAAAACAAAGTCAATAGCTATCAAAAAACAAGTTGTGCATAACACATAAGACAAGCTATAAAACACTTACCAACAGTAACCGCAGGTTTCTTTGGTGTCGGACCAGCCCTCTTAGACTGCAACCTCCGACGTTTCGGTTCACCGGCACCAGCGGCCGTCTCCTTTACTTGCCTCTTCCCACCGGCAGACTGCGAACCCGCAGCGGTTACACCCGCAGCTGCACCCAAACCCTCAAGGGTGTCAGATACTATCACGTAATCCATGTATCTACGGAAAGAAGAGCGAGAGATACCTGCCGCCTGCGGCACCAGATGAGGCACAACAGTAACCTCTGGTATTTTCTTCTGGCGAAAACGCACGCCTTTCACCACCTGTTTCTTGGGCACACCCTTCGCGTCAGGATCCCCTAAGGCCCCAAGATCACCTGCATGGAAACCATCCAAAAGGTGAGTCGGTGAAACCATTTTCGTTATCACAAGTAAAGAGAATCCCTAATATACCTTTGCCTCGCGGCAATTCAACTGCCAACGCGGCCTCAGTAAGCACCCGGAAGCTATCTCGGATGATGACATTAAACCCATCCTCATCATCCGCACAAGCAACTGTTTCAACCTTGCCCTCGAAATCCGGAGCAAACATCCTCCATAGGGCAGCATCCTCTGATAGCAAACTTGCAAGTCAGTAACGCATAAGGGAATAAGGAAAATCGAACAAAAGAAAAGTACATACCACCACTTTTCTCCCGCACCACGGGCCTTGACTTCTTGTTCATCCTTGTCAGCATCATACGCAACACCCACAGCTGTGTGTTGTTCAGCTTCACCCACTCAATGGTCTGCAACTGCGGAAACCACTCCACCGTCTTTACACTAGGGACTGCAATGGTTTCCGTTATGATCGTCTCGGTCACATTCCGAAACGTCATATTCGCAACAACTGCAGCAGCCTTGATATAAAAGAACTTCATTTTCCACTTCGTGATACCCTTGGGAGGAGTCATCAGTTTGGGGCTACCATCCCGTTGCCGGAATGAAAAGAACCCCAAGGATACCGTCATTTGATAAAAACGTCGGAAATCTCCAACAGAAGGCTCTATGCCAAGAGCACGAAAAGTTGATTCAAAATTTCGAGTCCGGATCATACCAAACGGACTCAGTTTGGAAATGTGGATCTTGTACCACTCCAAAACCTCAACAACGGAAACAGTCAAATGTAACCGGAGATTACAGTCACCAAAAAAATCTGCCCACATAGTGATGTAACCGGCCGGAGCATCGGCACCGGTGTCACCCTCCGATGGATAAAGGGCCCCATATTCCGAGGGCATCTGGACGTCAAGGATCAGACGATTAAACGACGACCTTGGCCACTTTAGCACCGGTAAACCACCACCGGGAGCCCCCCCTTCCTCTTCTTCCGCCGCCACCGGCGGCGGGGATTCAGGGTTTTCACCCTCAGCATGGTGAACATCCGATGGTTCAGCCATTAACAGAATGTAGGAAAGAAGACAGAGAAACAAAATGAGTTCGAAAAACTCAAAAAACCTCACCGGAAACTTCAAACAATTGATCGGAGAAGACAAAGTAACTTTCTTTCTCTCACCGGGAAATTTTTGAAATTTCGAATAAGTGAGGGGAAACCACGAACGGTTTCCCCTTATATACCCATCGCAATTAATGCGGAGGGAGAAACTGAATCATCACGTTCAGAAAGAGCGAATTACGCGACACCACGTGTCAAGCGTCGTTTCCGCTGACGGTTACCACGCGCGCGTGGCCGCCCACGCGCCTGACAAGAGAGACCTTTACACTCCTTGCTACAGTGCATTTAATGCCTCGGGCAGTGCAAATGTCCTTTCATTTCAGCACATGCCAGAATGATCTCACCAACTTCCACCAACTCACACGTGTGATCAGCCACGTATGCAACAAAAAGCGACTACATTATCCAAATTATAAGCGGCATGCGGTTTTTCTGGTATACCGTACCATAACCCATACCGCATGTCGTTTTTTTTACATACCCCATAAAATAGCCAAAAAATTATATCTTTCCATGGTTAAGGGGTATAAACATGTCCGCACATACCCACGAGCACACGTGGAATATGACACACGAGCCCGTACAGGTGTGTCAGATACTCAGAACCAGCGTTGTTCTTTGGACTGAACCGTATCTTAGAAACAGGTAAACCGCATTGCCTTCATTCTCTTCAAGCTTCAAATCCCTCCTGTCCGGTTCACAACCACAGAGGGTGCATAAACAACTTCTTTAACGAGAAGAAGGAAGGGAATGTACGCGTACGCACATCAGCAACCCTGACTCCTGATCCTTCAAGAGCCACATCCGAGCAACACACCCGTTTCAAGCGAATATGGGGTGACAAAACCGCAGACACTCATGAGTCGCTGCGGACACAACCATAGCTTCCGCAAACGGTTGCTACGGAAGAGCCACAACTAAGTCTTCACATCGAGGAACGAAACTACTTCAAGGAAAACTCCTCGGTATTGGAGCGTGAAGGAAGGTGCCTAAGGAAGAGATGCGGACGAGATCCCTAATGATCATACGAGATCTTGTCGAACAACAAGCAATCGAAGAAGCGGTAACAAGTCTGCTTATGACTTTGTTACCCTACTTGTAAAATGGATAGAATAAACAATGGTGGGCATTACAATGCCTATGACCATGTTTATTTGACCATTATCCAGAATCACATTGTTCGACCAAACATGGCCAACAATGACGCAAGTACTCAATGTTGTTCCCACAACCGTGGCCAACAATGTCAAGCAACGAGGTAACCGCAAAGGACGTGCAGTTACTAGAGAGCTAATTGGAAGAACATGAACACCCCACAAAAGGGATCATCATTTGATTTCCAATCATGACATCAGAAAACTCTCTTCTTCGTTCACCACTTCAAAGGTTGGTTCGAAGTTTGTGCACACCTTCAACCACCATCTCAGAGATTGGTTCGAAGTTTGTGCATACGCCCAGCAAGGTCTCAGGTTGGTTCGACACACCAACAGGTGGCACCCAACCCGAGGCTGAGAATTTCGCATCAGACGAATCATTCTCACCGGTACGGAAGAGGCATCAAATGACTCTTCCAGACCTCCAGCTTGATTTACAAAGAGCAAAGACCATTCACTTGGTCTAGGATCTTCTCCAGACTCCAAACTACCTTCTAGACACCATAGTCCAGTACTCCTCCCACATGCAACTTGCATATGGCAGCAACACTAGACTGGGGGGACTTGAAGGGGTATGGTCCCAGATCTCACGACAGCATCGACCGCGAGTGACCATTACCCTTATCAAAACCCCCACTAGCTAAGAACCTACTTATGTCTGTGTGGGAACGCATCGACACAGTAGTTGAATCCAATCTGTCCAGTGATGGAGGAGGACTTACCTGGAATATGAGAACGGTAGGGTGATGCGGCATAGCATCACATCTGGTGTATGAAAACGGAAGTATTCACAGCGATGCGGCCTGGCACCGCGTCCAGTGAACACTTCTATCAATACAAGGAAGCTACGACAGTCACCACAGGCGACGATGCGGCTGGCACCGTGTCTCACGTATTTCTTGATCACAAGCAAGGGACGCGGTAACATCAGATGTTACCGCAGGCAGCGATGCGGCTCGCACCGCATCCTATACGCCCAACAAGTGGGACTGACACCACAGTGCAAGTAGCACCGATGACAGTCATCTGTCAGGGCTACGTAAGTAACAGACTGACGTGGCGTAACCTCCACACCCGACAAGCCTGACACACCTGCAAAGGTGCAGCACGTCGTCAGTCTGTCCATCATCCTCCTCCTTCACTCCTCGGCTATAAATACCAACCCCAAACCAGGTTTGAGGTATCTCTTCACAACTCTCTCACTACTACTACTATCATACTTTGCTTCCCAAGCAGATTACTGATTCTCACGCCGGAGAGTGGTAACAAGGAGCACCCCCCACCCCATCCTCCTTGTTACGAGTCACGGTTTGTTTCCTTGTGCAGGAGATCAACCCACCGGTGATCCAGCCAGCGATCCTCGAGAGGAAGGGATTAACCCTTCTTGACGAGATCAGTGAGTTAACCCTGCCCGGTTAACCATTGTTTCATCAGTTACCTAAATAAAGAAGATGTTTCATTTCAATAAAATAGGGCTTATCCCTATAAACCTGTTTGTAACGAAAACTTGGGTCTTATCCCAATATATTTATTATTGTAAAATGTAGTGTTTTACTCTGATAAAATATTTCCTAACTACGGTCCTGATGAAATTTCTGCTGCCAAATAATGATAAACACCGATATTACCATCTCTGAGTAGGCCGTGGCCGCCTGCCTCCAGAGGCAGGGGTCGGGGGTTGCGACACTTGTTGCCCGTATATTATCTATCTCGATGTAAATTCATAACACAATAATTTACAAGGATTTAAAAACGCATTCACAGTCACAAACAACCAGTTTTGTAGCATAAATTTCCTGATAGTATTTCCCAAACTTTATTTCTTTTATTATGCTAGTAAATATGGGATTTATCAATGCTGTCTCTGTCAAATTACAATGTCAAACAATACTTTGGAGATATGGGCATTAATGGTCTTTGGGTCGAAGTACACCTTGTAGTAGAAGGTTTTTGCGACCGTTAGGAACGTCTGCTTCAGATCCTGATCAAGACCATCTGGTGAGTCGCGCAATACAAGTCGCACCAGCTCTTGCATTTCGGAATCTATTATAGGGTAACTTATAGTCCCATTGTCACATGTGGTGTGGTTCTCCTGCCAGGTAGAAAGATTTATTAATCATCAAAGTGAATAATGAAAGATACTTAATTCCATTCAAATCTAGTAGAGAAAAATGTGTTGACCTTATGGATCTTAGATAATTCATGACACATGTTATTAGTGATTGATGAGAGACGTTGATATTGAGGATGAGTTATGAGCTCTTTCGATACCCATCGGCCAGCAGTCATGTTTATCGTTTGCACCATCAACTCCGCTTCTCCTGTCACCTCTACTCCATCGTGCCACCTCGTCAACCACATCTCCCACTAAGTCCAAACAACAAAAAAAAACACGATTGTTAGTGTCGTTATAGCAACAACATATGGCTTGTCACAAGAGCCGTATAAGGGATATATCGAGCTTACAGCATGGTGGAGTTGTGGGTGGATGTCTTGACTATGAGCCATGAGTGCGTCCAAAGCAAGTTCATATAGATTTTTTTGTAGTGCAACCATAACCTCATACCATGGTTCATTTCTGTGTAACCAAACAAAGCAAACACTATTGAAAAACTTTGTGACCACTAAATTGACAAGAAACGGTTTTAAAAAGAAAAGAACTTACTTGAAATGTTGTTTGAAAGACGATCTGTTTCTAAATTCGTTAACAAAAGCTGTTCTGTCCTCATTTGAGAGCTGTGGCGAGTCGAAAAATGAGGAGATGGTGTCGACTAACATGGCGGTTTTTGTCCACGCAATTCGCTCAGCGGACCTTTCTGGCTCGAATATGCTGGCTGCAGCCAGGTAATATGAGACTAAGAGGCTTGTAATATTGCTAGTCCCAAACTTTTCGATACCAGAATCCACATACCATCTGCATACATAAAAATTAATTAGGTTCCATTGGTTTAAACCATTATGTACCAAAAACAGCAAACTTACCGCTGAATAGTGTTCCATTCGAGCTGATGCATGGCTAGACAGTTATTGTAGTCCAATTTAGCCATTTCAAGGTACTTTGTATTGCTCACGTAATCCATCCTGCATTAGTTAATTTTGTTTTAGTTATTTTATGATAAAAACAAATCCTATCTCATACACCACCTATCTAAAACATAGGGTGGTTTAATTCAAAAGCATTAAATAAATAGTAACCAAAAAGCATTTTTTACAGTATGATTATACAACACAAAAAAATCATTACTAACTAAAAAAAATCAGTTTTTTATTAAAAGGAAAAAAAATTAAAATGGAAAGGTCAAGCAAATTTAATGGATTATCTTTTGTTTAATTTCTTTTTTTTTTTCTTTTTTTTTTTTTTTGGTGTCTTCTGCTTTTCTTTGGACATTGGTGTTTGTATTGTTATCCTTTAGTAACTTGCTTAGGTGGTTCTTTTGTTGTTTGTTTTAGGGCGAATCTGTTAAGGGCTCAGGGCGTGTTTGGGATACCTCTTAATATTTTTGGCGAAATTCAAATTAACTTTGAGTATACGGTAACATTGTTTTTCTCCGTTTTATGAATGTACGGTAATTTCTTTTAGGATATCTTTAACATTTTCTTCTAGTTTCACTGCTGGTTTGTATATATTTCCTAAGATTAAAAATCATTTTTTATTAAAAGAAAAAAATTAACATCATTTTCTAGATTATTTAATAATTTAAAAAGACAATGATGGCCACTTATGTTTAGCTAAGAGACAACCAAAACAATAAATTAGCATATGGAGAATAAACTTGGTTTGATATACCACCTACTTTTTTTTGAGTTTTTTTTTTTTTTTTTTTTTTTTATATACGAGCTGAGTTTTCAAAATAAACTAGAGTTTATCGTAAATTACAGCTCACTCTTTTTTATACACAACCAAAACCATTAAGGGGGTAAATGTATTATATACTAGTATAGATTTGAGAGAAAAAATGTTGGCAAAAAAAAAAAACATTTGTTTATCATCATAATTTTCCTCTATATTTTTACCCCTAAAAACATTGGTTTCCTATTAAGTTTTATGTACAACTACACAAACTCGAATCGAGTAATACCTGTATAAGGTCTTCCCGATCCAAACATCATCCTCGCCCCCATAGTGCTCTAAGTAAAATCTAGTCTCGAGTCGAGGTAAGCTTGCATACCATGGTATGTTAAGCGCGTATCCAACCTGTTGATTTACATTCCATTGAGTTAGCATATAATTAAGTTTGTAGAAATACTTGTCACAAATAGTAGTTTGTGAAAATTTCTCAATAATATTTGCATACCTCGCCGGGCAAGTCTTTCGCGATGATCCATTTATCAAGTAGCTCGTTTACAGACTGTTTTTCCTTCAAATAATCATATGAAAACTTCTTGGCATCTTCAAGAATTTTTTCTCCGGGGTAGAGTACTTGAGAAGCCCTATACAAATTGAACATCCCGGTAACGGCTTGTGTTGACTGGCCAGCAAAGCATACAAATCTACCATCTTTCTCAAATTGTCGAAATACATCTGTCACAAAAGGCGTTTGTTAGTTTGATTCCGTCCCTAAAGATAATGTATAGTGCGTTAGTAGAAAACATAATTTCACTAACGAAAAATCCATAGGTGATTACCGACGAATTATCATTGGATCATACAAAATCCCAAGAAAAACGAAATAGTAAATATTTTACTGGCCTCGGTAATCCATTGGTGATCACCAACGAATAAAGAAATCCACAAATATAAATAGTTAATTAATTTATAATTGTCGTCATTGATCATATATATTCGTCTGTTATCTGTCGTCAGATATTGGTCAGTAAATTTCGTTGTTCATGTGTGGTCACTCATGTAAAAGTCATTTGATTTGTTGATTTGTAGTGATGTACTAAAACATTAGAACCAACCTGGAGTAACTTCATAACCATGCATTCTTAACACCCTAAATCCCATCGCGGTATCATCAATATCTTGTACACTAGAGTTTTTCGCCCAACAAATCCCATTCGTTGTCCAATACTTATAGATATATTCAACACAATCCTTGATCTCGGACTCAAAATAACGAGAAATACCAAGTCGTTGAAGCCGATCAACTACCCAAATATGCTCGAAAAGATCCACCGGGTAGACATTTGGAACTACAAAATGATCAAAACACAATAACTTTATAAAAATTGCATAATTACAAACTTTCCCTTTTCAAGAACTACAAAAGGTTGAACTCTATAAACCACTAATTAAACATACCTCCACCGTTGAATTTGGTAACAATATTTGTTAGATATTGAAGACACTTTTCATCTTTTGTATTCATGAGTGCAAAAGCAGTAGATGATGGAGAAAAAAGAAATGACCCATCTTTACTTTGCAATTTTAGAAGTTTTTCCCACTCTAAATCTGGCATTCCTTCCAAACTATGAAGTAAAGTTGTGGGCACTTTGTGCACTACTTCCATAGGTATCCTTTTCGTCACAAAAAAAGAAAAAAAAGTGTCACAAATATGTTAACTTTCGTGTCATGGCCCATGAAAGCAACCTAATTTGTGTCTATCGCTTAAAAGAAAGCGCGTAAAAGTACTTACTTTGTGAGCTTTAGGTTTCGTTGCGCATAGATTTCTTTCAAGGCAGGAGTATCCTCCGGGACTTCGATTTTTAGCTTTCTTGCGATGTCTAAAAGCGAAGGGAGTGCTACTTCAAAACCAATCGGCATATGTTCCTCATTCTCGTCTTCAAGTTTACATATGTTTTCTTTAAGAAATTTCACCCCTGAGTGTACAACGACAAGCATTAGTGACTATTTTATGTAGAAACCATCAGTTTTCAGCAGTGTTGTAAAAATCACGATTAATCGGCGACTAGTACTTGCCATATTCCTGTCAAAACTTGTCTACTTAGAAAAATTACGTATAAAAATATGTGTATATATGTATAAAACTTAAAAGTATACATTAAAAGTCCGATCCGATTAATCTCGACTAATCACGATTAATCCCGATTAATAGCTAGTCCCCACCTCACCGGCCGACTAGTGCCTAACGAGTTCTACAAGCATGGTTTTTAGTGACTTATTGTCAACATAGCAACCTAAAAGGTGACATGACACCTCTTTTTATCACTATATCCTTTGTAGTGACACAACATCACCATATATAGTTTTTATGTGTGATGCATAAATAGTCAAGTGACGTACACATATAAAGATGTACATGTTAACAACATTTTGTAACGAAGATTTACCTTTTTCACATTTACTAGGATGAACGTTCCAAGAAGTTAGCGCGATTACGCAAGCCAGCGTATTAATAATCCTATCATGAGCCAAAAACAACACACTGTCCCCCCAAGACCCATCAGGCAGTTGATTGTTTGCGATCCACTCCAAACTTGATGGAAACTGCGGGGAACCACCGCCATTAACATCTTTCACTAGTGCAACCCAAGCCGTATCATAAGCCGACACACTTATCTCTCCATCATTCATTGAACCCAACATCGCTTTAATTGTCTCGATAAACTGTTTAATCTCGCCATTCGGATGCAAAATCTTTTGACATCGTGATGCATAATGTCCCAAGGTAATAATCAATGTTAGTAAATACAAAATGTATAGTAACACTTTAATTAAAAGTAAAATCAAATAGCAACCTTATTTGTGTCGAAGTGATCTCCCACGTTGTCATCGTTCCAGTTGATTAACGGCCCCCCGTTCTTGTGAAGTATATCACTGTATTCTGCACCAACCCACACAGATATTGTCTTTTTAGTATTTAATTATTGGTGTTTTTAGCATTGATTGTATTGTTTATTACCTTCGAAGGAGATTTGGTGAGATTGTGGGCCCACTTAGTTGTAAACTTGTTTTGTTGTTTTAAAATTGGTATTTCGAGAAAGTATTTGTATTGTTTATCACCTTCGAAGGAGATTTGGTGAGATTGTGGGCCCCCTGAGTTGTAAACTTATTTTGTTGTTTTAAAATTGGTATTTCGAGAAATATTATAGTTAGACGATTAGAAAATATAATTATCTTTTTTTTAACAGGTAAACATGCACCACTAATATAGAAAATATCTTTTTTTTTAATTGGTATTCCCAAGTGAGCTAGAAAATATTTTATATATGGGGCCTTCTTGAATAAACGCACACATTTGAGTAATATAGTAAATTAGTAATTGTTTTTAATTAAATTAATACCTAAAATCTCATATAATAAATGACAAAATCAATTTCAATTATGAGTAATATAGTAAATTAGTAATAGTTTTTAACTAAATTAATATCTAAAATCTCATAAATAAATGAAAAAATCAATTATTACTCATGGGTTCTTCCAACAATTATTATCAATAGTTTTTCTTGACTTTTAGAACCAGTTTGTACTAAAATGTGTAAAAAATGTAAATTGGTTAGTGGAGTAACTATTCTTAATTAATTTCTAGAATCTCATATGATAAATGAGAAAATCAATTATTATTGGGTTCTTCCGACAATTATTATCAATAATTTTCTTTTGAACCCATTTTAATTAAAAACTACTTGGATTCTCTCGCGCTTTGCGGCGGGCTTTCAGACAGTATTGATTCGGTTCATTACAGTAGGATATCGACACAACAATCGACACATGTTTTACATTGATTAAAAACTATAAAAACGGATATTCGTACCAGAATCGGTGTTGTTCGGTCAGTACCGGCACTCGCTATAGGTTACAATACCAAAAAATACATGATATTGAATACAACTCTATGTTTAACAAATTTGATACAGTAACGTCGAGAAAACCATAAAATGAATATGGAACATGTGTCAGTGTTGTTTGTCGGTATTTATTCGGTTTGTGAAGATAAAAAACTCAACAATATTTGACATGTTCGAATAGAACTTTTATTGAATACATAACATATTTTGAATTTTATAAAGCATTATATATTAATAAAAAACGAAAAAGGTAATTGACATTATTTTATAAAAAAAAACCACTATACCGTTGTAATACGGTACTGATACTGATGTTGTTTGAACGGTATCAATAATATTAAAAAAAAAGAAATCATTTAAGTTAAAATCAAAATATATTTAAGGTTAAAAGTATATATAATAATAAACTATATAGTATATAATGTTTAAAATATTATCAAAACTTATATATTATTAAAATATTAAAATCACTATTATGACCACTTTCCAATTCAATAAATGTGTAAAAAGCATATAATTAACGTAGTATATATAGTGCATAGAATATAATAACATTTTAATTAAAAATGTGTAAAAATCATATAATTAACGTAATATAATATAATGCATAGAATATAATAATAAGTTGTGAGAGAGATGCGATTATATAACTATTATTATATAAATGTATAACTGTTTATGTGATTTTGAATTAAACAAGCTCTATGTTTCGGAGGATGAATGTATATACCTTGTGTATGCGACTTTGATACGGCTTTGCATTGGAAATTATTGTTTTTAAGTACACTTCCTGCAATACGATAGCAATAATTAGAGATTAATTAGATTCAATTACTTATAACAATAACATCAAGTGATTGAAATCAAAGTAGAAAGGAATAAAGTTAACAAATGATGATTATTGTATGTATTTTCTGCTTCATTTCAACAGTGGAATCCAACACATGCGCATAGGGAGATTCCACATACATTTCAGAAAGATAACGATTATAAAGTTGTTTTTTTTTCTCTCTAGATCAAACAAGCCTGTCCATGTTTTCTTGTTTCTTCTTTATCATTTTTTAATCATATATATACATATATTAATACTTTACAGAAACTCGACATTCATCTGAGTTAACAATAGGACAAAAGTAAGCGGTTTCAATCAACATTCATTTGTATTCATATGCATACATACATACAAACATATATTTGATGCAAGTGAGAGAGAGAGAGAGAGAGAGAGGATTACTGGTGGTGGACGGAGGAAGACAATGATGAGAAGTGGCTGCAAGAAAAGAGTGGTGGTGGAAGGTGGTGGCCGGAGAGATGACCCCCGTCGTCTTCATGGTGAAAGGATATATTAAAGGGATTTGTTGTTTGATAGTTTTGCGCTTGTGTCTCTACTAGAGCAGGCAATTTATAAACCTTCAATGTAAAAGGATTTGTATTCGTATAAGACAGAATCCCAGTCATAAGTGATACTATGAATGGATGAAAGGAATCATTGTTGTTATCTTATAATATAATGTAATATATGTGTGTGTATATATATATATTAACTAGAATACTATTATAAAGAAAGGATACACTAAAAGGTGAGTTTTGCCTAAATAGAATTGTGATAATGACATGTATCACTCTTTGTAAGTAGAAAAAAAAGATATTTTTGTACTAAAACATTTTAATCTTTATAAATAAGAGTGCGAAGATGACATGTGATACCCCTTTTGTTTTCTCAAAAATACAACAAAATTATACAGTACAAAAAAATATATCACAAAAAATTAAGCACAAAAAAATTTGCCACAAATAATCCAGCACAAAAAATTCAGGAAAAAAAATTTAAAACAAAAAATTTCAACACAAAATTTAGCACAAAATTTTAGTACAAAAATCCAGCACAAAAAATGATATACAAAATATAAATACAACACATTTTTTTGGGTTTTTAGTTATTATATTTTATATAGCAATAGGAGGGCTGGGGTTCGGCTACAAAGTCCATTTTTCCTACAAAGTGTACAAAATCATAAAACATCACAATTTCAGCCGTAAAACACACCCCAAAACCCACAAATAAGAGAGTGAAGATCACTAAAACACAATATCCAAACTCTAACATTCCATAAAAACTTCAAACACATCATTGTAGAACTATGAATATAAAACACAACATGATAATCAACATAAAACGCACTAATGTTAGTCATTCGGTAATCAAAGCCTTATCATCCAAAACACAACAAAAAACTCAAATATAGCGTTTTAGTAATCTTCACTTTGTTATTTGTGGGTTTTAAGTGTGTTTTATGACTGAAGTTGTTGTGTTTTATGACTTTTTACACTTTGTAGGAAAAATAGACTTTGTAGCCAACTCCCACCCTATATAACCCAGCAATAGGATACTCAAATTAAAGATAAAAAATGCTCGATTTATGGTGATTTTTTATGAAAAAATAATATCGTATAAAAAAGTTATCAACGTTTAAAAAATGGGGGTGAAATATGCATACACATTGCATGTGGAGAGAGAAAAATCAATAAATAAGATTTTCTAAAGATACTTTGCACTTCTCTTTTTTCCTACATTTTCATCTTAACTATTGATTTGAAAAATGAAATGTTAAGATTTATTCTCATCCTACTTAGGCAAATAAACTTTTTATTTGATCCTACCCCTAATATTATATATTTCACAACTTGGAAAAATTAAATACATACAAATCTATCCACTTGGGAATTGTCCAGTGATGTTAGTGAGTTAGATGAAGTTTAGGGTAGTAGGAGGTCAGGCGTTCAATCTCCATAGTGTGTAAGTTTAGCCGTTCAAATATATATATATATATAGGAAAAGTATATCGTATATTACAGCTTAACGTACTTCACGTACGACAACGTGCGTGATTTTTTATATAACATGCGTGATTAATGTTTTCAATATGCATGATTATTATGTTTCAACATGCGTGATTTTGGATTTTTGAGTTATAACATACGTGATTTTAAAATGAACGTGCGTAATTACCTGTCGTACGTGATGTACGTTAAGCCGTAACGTACGTTAACCTTCCTTTATATATATATATATATATAGAGAGAGAGAGAGAGAGAGTAGGGATCCTGCGGAAACCAATGGGTGTGTTTAATGGTTAAGATGAAGTCAATGGCAATCTTGTAATTTTTTAGTTTATTTAATTCATTGTTTTAAAAGACTAGGGGCAATTTTGTCAATATATCGTGTTTTAAATCAATTAGATAACCGTCGGTCAAACCCAGTCCCTAATTTCACGCGATTTTCCCTCTCTCTTTCCAAACCCATCTTCGAAACCCCAATCCCTACAAAAAATAACTACAATCATGGAAGAAGATAACTTTAGAAAGGATGGAGAGCACCAGATCAAATTAAAACACTTCTCCATCTCCACCATCTCCGAGTTCATCATCACCATTCAAATACTGTTCTTATCATCTCCGTTTTCTTGACGATGTGTTTTAACAGCAAGCAAATTAATACAGTTGTGTTTTAGCAGCAAGCAGATTCATACAGTTGTGTTTTAGCATTCAGATTCATACAGTTGTGTTTTAACAACAAGCAGATTCATACAGTTGTGTTTTAGCATTCAGATTCATACAGTTGTGTTTTAACAGCAAGCAGATTCATACAGTTGTGTTTTAACAGCAAGCAGATTCATACAATTGTGTTTTAACAGCAAGCAGATTCATACAGTTGTGTTTTAGCATTCAGATTCATACAGTTGTGTTTTAACAGCAAGCAGATTCATACAGTTGTGTGTTAACAACAAGCAGATTCATTACAGTTGTGTTTTAGCATTCAGATTCATACAATTGTGTTTTAACAGCAAGCAGATTCATACAGTTGTGTTTTAGCATTTAGATTCATACAGTTGTGTTTTAACAGCAAGCAGATTCATACCGTTGTGTTTTAGCATTCAGATTCATACAGTTGTGTTTTAGCATTCAGATTCATACAGTTGTGTTTTAACAGCAAGCAGATTCATACCCTGTGTTTTACCATCTTCATATTGTGGGATCTATAAAAAATTTGACTTTAGCCCTGTAAACTGTTAAAACACAGCACCAAGAACATGCTGATAATTTCTAGTAATCTTCTGAACAATGGAATATGCGATTGGTTTAGATTTCGAAAACAAATTATTCAGAAAATCATGGAGAAAAACGGTTACAAAATGTGGACATGGATAGTTAGTTAATGAAGATAAATTCCAAAAATAAAAATAGAATGTGAAAGTACACAATTGCCCTTCTAGTTAAAAATCTTCAATGCCACATGTCGCATTCTGATTGCTTCCTAGACTTTCTAGAAAAAACCCACTTTCCACCCAACTCCTAATATATATATATATATATATATATATATATATATATATATATATATATATATATATATAGGGTAAGGATATATAGAAAACCACTTTTATTGAGAAAACCCGGGAAACTCAAAGCTCCCGACTTTTTTTTTTTGAAAAAATTACCACACGTAATATCGAAAAAGCGCCGAGTAGATATTTTAAAAAAAATAAACAAGTTTTGGTGTAACATATGTTCAGCAAATGTAACATATGTTACACCAAAACTTGTTTATTTTTTTTTTTAAATATCTACTCGGCGCTTTTTCGATTTTTTTTTGCCCAAAACTCTTAAAAACATGTATATTACGTGTGTTAATTTTTTCAAAAAAAAAAAGTCGGGAGCTTAGAGTTTCCCGGGTTTTCTCAATAAAAGTGGTTTTCTTTTTATCTTTAGCCTATATATATATATATATATATATATATATATATATCAAGAAAAAAACTCACTTGAGTTGTGAGAACTAATATAACTCCGACTTCTCGTGCGAGTTTTACCACAATTTTTTGCGCATACGTAGATGAAAATGTTACAAACACAGTTGTAAAAAAAAAATTCCAAGTAGCATTTTCAGCCTTTTTACGCTGTTGTAACAAGCTGCTGACATCTGCATTTACACCCAATGTAAGGGTTTTTTACGGTTGTGTAAATCAACAATTTTTTTTAGAAAACTTGACTTTTTTTAGGATCATTGGTAAAAAAAAAGGGTAAATTACACTTTTCGTCCTTTATGTTTGTATTAGATTGCAACTGATAGTCTTTAACTTCAATAATTACAGTTATAATTCTTTACCTGCAAAACTCATTACACCCTAGGTCCTTTAGCACTAACCCAATTAAAATTTTCAGTTAAGTCATATCACATAAGGGTAGTTTAGTCTTTTAACCGATTAAATTAAATTAAAAATAGTTTAATAAACTAAAATATATAACACATCAGATCTGAGATCTCTCTTTATGTCTCTCTCTCTTAACTCTTTCTTCCCGAACCAAACCCACCACCACCTGCCACCATCACAGCTCCAACTATACTCTTTCTAGCAGAAGAAGACTCCTGCCTGTCCCAAAGTGTAAGAATTGCAATAATTGACGCTGAAGTCCACTCAGGCTTGCCACCAGGAACATCAGCCAAATACAACATGTTAATCCCCACCTCGAATATCAACGTTGGGTCTAACGAAGATGCCAAAAAGGGTGCCAAATGTGTGACCACATCCGACACTCCAACAAACCTCTCCGCCTTACTCGAATCCAAACTACCCATATTCGTTTTCTTTGAAGATCTTGACAGCTTCTGAAAAGCCTCAATCGAGCCGGACGGAACAGATTTCACAGCATAAACAAGCGGATACACAGTAGCCCTAAAACTCTCCACCGGAAGAATCAACGACCTCGCCATCAACGCATTCCGTCTCTTCCAAACAAACTACACCATTGACGACACCCAATTCGACCTAATCGCAACAGAATTCTCACTATCCACAAGCTTATCCCCCAGCCAACCGACTCATCCTCTTAGATTCGAACTCCTGAAACAACCTCCCAACCGATTCAAAAGCCACCTTCGAAACATTATCCGTTTTATCCAACATATTATCCCCAATCCTATTCCACCAATTCGACACTGGTGTTCATTTAAAACGATAACTGAATAATCGAGAACTAGATCTAAGCTTACGTAAGACAGGAGGAGACAGATTTGAAAACAAGAAGAACTCGTAGAAATTTGAGAGTTTCGGAACCGGTTGAATAGTTGCCATATCGAGATTTTCCGGCACCAGAGACGTTGCAGCGGCAGTTGTGTCCGGTTCAGATGAACCGACATTTTGAACGGTTTCTGGTTCATCAATAGTGGTGGTGGTGGCAAGTGGAGAAGAAGAACAATGAAAAAAATGATAGGATAGCAAAAAATGACTGAAATACCCTCATGTACCTTGTATATGACCAGACTTAACTGATAAACTTAACTAGGTTAGTGCTAAAGGACCTATGGTGTAATGAGTTTTGCAAATAAATGACCGTAACTGTAATTATTGAAGTTAAAGGTCATCCATTGCAGTCTAATACATACATAAAGGACGAAAAGTGTAATTTACCCAAAAAAAATTGAAAAAAAAAATTCGTTTTGACCGAGTTCTCTAAATTCTCACAACTCGTAGGAGTTTTCATTTTACCCTAACCTCTATATATATAAATCTACATTAAATAAATTCTTATGTTTAAATAAGAATTTATGTTTAAATAAGCACATGTGTATAAAGAGACCTCAAAAGTCTTTGAAGGAATGCTCAAGCTCATGCATCAGGTGGGAGAAGACCTCAAAAGTACCTGCTTTCTATGGGTCAAAAATAGGATGAAAGGTCTAATTTGCGTTGGTTCTTTTTAATTTGTATGGTCTAGCTCTTTGCCGGACGTTTTTGTTGTTATCTTATAATTATGTGTAATAATACTCACCACCGCCGTTTAAAAAAAAATGTAAAGAGACGTTAATTAGTAACTGGTTTTAGATTAAAAAATTATATTATGTATTAAATTAAATATTGTTGTTATCTTATAATTATGTGTATATATATCCAACTATTAAGACTATACGAAGTGGGAGAGCATGAAAAAAGGGGCATTAATCGTCATATGGTTGCAGAGCCGACTCAAAATATTGTAAGCCTAAAGCGGATAGAAAATTTGAGGCCTTTTTCATAAAAAATAAAAGCAAAAAATTGTTTTAGATCATATTATTCATATATTATATATACATAATTATAGATCATAAATCTCAGTATCAATCAATAATCTAAAATCCAAATCGCCTACATATAATATCTTTTTTTTTTAGAATTGAGGCCCTATGGAAGTAGTGGTCCAAAGCGTTTGCTTTATTTCACTCCTCCTTGAGCCGGCCTTGTGTGGTTGCCATGTCAGCAAAGGGGCGCAGTAAAAAAGAGTGCGGGTGGTGTTGGGCGTGGATAGGGCCCCACTTTTTTGGTGTCTAAAAAAACTCACCAATCACAAACCTTCTACCACAAACCACCATCAACTCGCGCCACATTACTAACAAAATTACCCCCACATCGGTGAAAAACCTCACGCCATTGGCACCATGCCACCCCACGGAGCGGTGTTCTGACATGAAGAGCCCACCACGCCACTTTTCCACATTCACTTCGTATGGTCTAAGAAAAGCTATTGTCGTTAAATAAACAAGAAAATATATATTTACCTCGTAAGTTGTAAAATATTAAATATATTCAAAATCTACACCAAATACATTGCATCTTACGTACTAAAGATCACGTATTAAACATTTTTATGTAAAGAGCAAACAAATAACTATTTTTTATATAAATGAATCCTTATTACTAATTATATCTTCCCACTCGTAAGTATGTGAGAGTAGGTACATTTAGTAGTAGGACTCTTTAAAAATAGGCTAAAACTATCTACATATCAAGTGTGTAGATAACCAACCTAAAAAGGTGCTTTTTGTCTTATGTGCATACCTTGTAGTATCGAGCTGTGGCTAAAGCGCGGCGTTTTGGTCCGGTCAACCAGAAAAAGAGTGACGGGTGTTTGACGGGTCTGTTGACGGACCAAAATGCCAAGCTTTGGCCGCGTTTTGGTTCTGTTAACCAGACCCGGTGTCAGTCTTTTGTCTGGTTGACAGGACCAAAACGCGGCAAAAGCTCAGCGTTTTGGTCCGGTCAACAGACCCGTCAGACACCCGTCAGTCTTTGTCTGGTTGACCGGACCAAAACGCCGCGTTTTGCCACAACTCGACACTGCAGGGTGTGCATATAGGACAAAAAACACCTTTTTGGTATGCCAATAGGCAAATGGGTGTGCAAATAGGTAGACCCGATCACCTTATTTTTACACTCTTGAAATCTTATTCACGCACATTTTTTACTCTATCACTCTATATATATAGAGAGAGATAGAGGAGAGGGATATAGAAATATTTACACCCTTTAAATACTCTTGTTATCTAGTTATATATATACATATATATATATATAGAAAAAACATATCGTACATTACGGCTTAACGTACTTCACGTACGACAACGTGCGTGATTAATGTTTTCAATATGCGTGATTATTGTGTTTCAACATGCGCGATTTTAGACTTTTGCGTTATAACGTGCGTGATTTTAAAATGAACGTGCGTAATTACCTGTCGTACGTGATGTACGTTAAGCCGTAATGTACGTTAACCTTCCGATATATATATATATATATATATATATATATATATATATATATATATATATATATATATATATATATATATATATATATATATATATATATATAGGGGAAGGTTCATTTGAGAAGAAATTTAATATGAGAAGAAAAAGAAAAAAAAGACATATTAGTAAAATGCTATTTCATTTATAACTCATATCATTAATTTTTCTCTCTTTAATTAATTAGTCAACTAATCATTAATTATCCTACATATAATCTACAAACCTAAACATATCAAAATTTTCCTACATATACCTTATACATTATAGAATTTTATCCTACACAGTCGAAATTTATCCTATACACCACCGCCACAGCGCTGCTGCTGTCGTGGGTGGCTAGAAACCCACCAGTTTTCTCTCTCTCGTTCGATTTCTCTGGACCTCTCTTTCTCTTTCGATTTCTCCGGTACTCTCTCTCTCTCACGGCTCTCACTCTCTCTCTAGGCTTTGCATGTTGTAAGTGTTGTGTAGAGAGAAAGGAAAGTCATGGGGGCTAGGGTTTTGATTTGGGGAGGAGAAAATGAGATCTGTGATTTTAGAGAGAGGGAATTGAGAGAGTTGAGATGAGATTGTGATTTTGAAATGGATATGAAGAGAGAGAAAGATCAGTGCATTAAAGAGAGATGATATGATTGGACAGTGGAGAGAGAAGGAATTTACTTCCGAAAATGCCCTTCCAGTTGACTTATGTGTATTATAACATTTCTTTTAAATCTAATTGTTACCAAAATTATGAGAGCCATTGATCAAGTTAGATGAAAGTTAATCAATGGGTGATAATGAGTTTGCATAGTTTTTTAAAAAAGATAGAGTTTCTTATATAGTCAAGCCCTATATATATATATATATATATATATATATATATATATATATATATATGGTGATCTTATTCTAGAAAAGCTTATTTTCAAATTAAATGTAGGAAATCATTTGTGAATTGTTTTTAGATGATGGGAAAAAAGAGAGATTACCATCATTGTTAGACTTTTTATGGGTTAAAACTAGTTTTATATATTTGGTGAAGGTTCATTTGAGAATAAATTTTATGTGAGAAGAAAAAGAAGAAACAACATATTAGTAAAATACTATTTTATTTATAACTCATATTATTAATTTTTCTCTCTTTAATTAATTAGTCAACTAATCATAAATTATCCTACATATAATCTACAAGAGTAGGGTTCCTACGGAAAGTGTGTTTTTCCTAGAAAGTCTAGGAAGCGATTTTGTCCATCCGATTGGTGTGTTTAAGGGTTGAGATTAAATCAATGGCAATCTTGTAATAATTAACTATATTTAATAGATTGTTTTAAATGAGTAGGGGCAATTTCGTCCTTATGTGTGTTTTAAACCAATAAAAAAAACCGTCAGAGATATTATATCTCCTTAATACACGCCAATTTCCCCCTCTCTCTCTCTTTCTCTCTCTAAACCCAAATTCGGAAACCCCCAAAATCATACCAAAAATACCTAAAATCATGGATGAAGATAAGAGATTTTCCTTGTTCCATATACGTAAGATCAAGCTTTCATTGTACTGTGTGTTTTACAAAGCGATTACGGGTGATTCTTGTTTGTAATTGACGGTATTTTGCTGGTTGCAGGGAAGAGATTCAAAAAGCAGGAAACTTTGGAAAGGATAGATAGTAGAGGAACAGTTACCGGAAGCCGGTCGAAAGCTGGGGCGAAATCTGCTGATGTAAAACACATTTGTATGAATCTGCTTGCTGTTAAAACACAACTGTATGAATCTGAATGATAAAACACATTTGTATGAATCTGCTTGCTGTTAAAACACAGCTGTATGAATCTGAATGATAAAACACATTTGTATGAATCTGCTTGATGTTAAAACACAGTTGTATGAATCTGAATGCTAAAACACAACTGTATGAATCTGCTTGCTGTTAAAACACATTTGTATGAATCTGCTTGCTGTTAAAACACACATGTATGAATCTGAATGCTAAAACACAACTGTATGAATCTGAATGCTAAAACACAACTGTATGCATCTGCTTGCTGTTAAAACACAACTGTTTGAATCTGAATGCTAAAACACAACTGTATGAATCTGCTTGCTGTTAAAACACAGCTGTATGAATCTGAATGCTAAAACACAACTGTATGAATCTGCTTGCTGTTAAAACACAACTGTATGAATCTGAATAATAAAACACAGCTGTATAAATCTACTTGCTGTTAAAACACATCACCAAGAACAAACTGTTAAAACACAGTACCAAAAACATGCTGATAGATTCCAGCAAGAAAACGAAGGAATGATTGATATTACGTGAGATCAGAAATCGAAAACAAAAAATTCCGAAATTTATGTATAGTTAGTTATTGAAGATAATTTCCTAAAATAAAAATAGATTGTGAAAGTACATAAATGCCCTTTTAGATAAAATCCTTCAATGCCACATGTCGCGTTCTTATTGCTTCCTAGACTTTCTAGGAAAAAACACACTTTACACCCAACTCCTACTCAATCTACAAAACTTACACATATAAAAAATTTCCTACATATACCCTACACATTATAGAATTTTATCCTACACAGTCGAAATTTATCCTACACACCTCGAAATATATCCTACACAACTCGTAATTTATCCTACACAACTAGTAATTTATTCTACACTTTAAATTAAGTTTTTTTTTTAATTTGGAAAAAGTATATATTTTGAAAAGGAGTTACAAATTTAATTTAATTAGTTATTAAAGGGGAAGAATACAAATTAGTGATCTATGTAAGTTTACCAATATACCCTTATATTAAAATTAAATGCAAATATTAAATGAAGTAAAATGAAGAATTCTTATTGGTTGAAATTTCTTCTTTTTTTTCTTCTTACAAAAAAATTCTTTTCATTTGAACACTCCACTTATATATTTTCTCTTTAAAAATGCAATAATTTTATAATATTGTTATATACTTTTTTTTGATTATTTTTAAGTCCGTACGAATCACGTGCCGATTCATATAATTATGTCCAATGTGTTTTATAATTATATATCACATACCAAGTCACATAATTAAGGCTATATTATCACGTACCAGATTATATAATAAAGTATAATTCCGTACTATATTATATAATCACGCAATATCATGCTAGGGGAAGGTTCAAATGAAAACCACTAGTTATTGTGAAAACTAGAAAACTAACTAAAACCCACTAAAAAGGAGGGAAGGAAGACTTTTAATGAAGGAGAGGTAAAATTGGAACAAAAAATATTAACTTTTCAAACATTTCCCATTTCTCCATACGTTATCATTTTAAAACAAAAATGGCACCATAAGATCACAAATTTTCTTATCTTTCATTCAAGTATATTCGAGCATATTTTTTATGACATAAAAAAAATTTATGGTGTCGTCTTGTTTTCAATACTATTATTATAGTAGTGCACATGTGCAATATAACATGTACTACAATGTGCATTACATGCTTAAAATTAGATTTTTGATTCTAGTTTAGCTTTTAGGGTTAGTTTTTTTTGGAGGTTTAGGATTAAGATTAGGTTTTTGGGTGTGGGGGGAGGGGGGTTTAGGTTTTTGGGGGGTGGGGGTGGGGGGGGGTTAGGTTTTTTTCGGCTTTATGTTTAGGGTTTAGTTTTAGGTTTTCGGGAGGGTGGGGGTGGGGGGTTTAGGTTGGGGGGGGGGGGGTTAGACTTTTGGTGGGAGGGTGAATTTAGGTTTTGGGGGGGGGGGTGGGGGGTTTAGGTTTTTGGGGGGTGTCGGTGAGGGGTGAGTTAAGTGGTTTAGGCTTTCCGTATTAGTGCACATGTGCAGTACAACCAAAAAAAAAAATTTTTTTTTTGAAATTTTTTTTCCATATATAAAAAGTAGCGATTTTTCTAAAAAAAATTGTAAAAAAAAAAAAAAAATTTTTTTTGTATGTTTTTTAGGTTTTTTTAGGTTTTTTTAGTTAGTTTTCGAGTTTTCACAATAAAAGTGGTTTTCATTTGAACCATCCCCTATCATGCTATACACACATAACATGTTAAAAAAATGCATTGAATTGTTAAAAAATAATGACGTACTGCCAAGTTAAATACTCACTTAATATGTTATATAATTATGCATAATCACATAGTACCAAGTTACATAATCATGTAATACCAAGTTATATAATCACTAGCTGGTTACATACACGTAAAATCATGTAACATGTTAAAAAAGTTATAACAATACTATACTTAACTTATAGATAATAAAATTATCTATTTTATGGTGTGTATATAAATAAACGAGTTAATTACTGTTTTCGTCCCTGTGGTTTGTCAAAAATCACTATTTCAGTCCATTAGTTTAAAAATTGCGATTTCAGTCCCTGTGGTTTCACTTTCGTAACCATTTCAGTCCACCTCGTAACCATTCAGTCCCTGTACTAACAGAATAAATGGATTGAAATGGTTACGAAAGTGAAACCACAGGGATTGAAATGGTTACGAAAGTGAAACCACAGGGACTGGAATCTCAATTTTTAAACTAATGGACTGAAATAGTGATTTTTGACAAACCACAGGGACAAAAACAGTAATTAACTCTAAATAAACACATATATTTAAAACATAGCATTAAAAAGTTATCAGACTTTAAAAAGTGGATGGAACTAGATTTAACACACTAAGGGGCCGTTTGGTTCGTGAAATTTTTTTGAGAGAATTTGGAATCTTAAAAGGAATTGGAATTTGGTGGAATTGGAATTAATTCTACTCAAATTTTCTATTGTGTTTGGTTAGTAACTTTATAAATGGAATTAGATGAGGCTACTCGGTATGGGTGAGCCTCATCCTTGGAGGATGACCCTCAATGTCAGCGCCACGTAAATCGGGTGTGAGGATGGGGCAAAGAGGATGGAGCTAAGAAAATGGAAGATGGGCCTAAAATATATATGTATATATTGTATGTATATGTATGTGTGAGAAGAAGATGCAACAACTTTTGTCCTTATGCGAGCGTCCCCAACGTCTGCCCCTTGACGATTGAGACGACGACGGGGCGGGGGAAATGGTGTGCAGGGTTGCGACGGGCCTTGATGAGGCAGGGACGGTCCCCATGCCGTCTAGCCTGAAAAATGGAGTATTTTTGGTAACTAATTAACATTGCATTGGAAAGTTGAAATTTCATTATTGATGTGAAGGATTCTTAAATTTCAAAGAATGGTGGAATATATTCAAATTCCAATTCTATCATGTGCCAACCAAACATTAAATTTCAAGATAATTAATTTCAATTCCATCACAATTCCAAAGAAAAGGATTTTGTGAACCAAACAGACACAAACTCAACAATTGTGCCTTTTATTTGCCCTTCCATCCCCTTTTTACGTGAATTTTGGTTAGGGATTTAAGACCACTTAATCTTGACAATCTTGACAATTAAAATTTCTTGATGAAATAGTTCAAAATCCTTCCTACATTTTATAAAAAACCTCTTTGTACGTATATACAAATATATTAACCCCGTTAACAGTAGAATTAGATTGTGTGTGAGTTGTCGTTCTAAAAAATAAATAAATTATATACATCATAACTTGCGAAATATTAAATATATTAAAATTTTCAGATTAAACTAGTGGGATTACCCCGCGCTACGTGTGGGGAATTTGGGCGGTAGCGGTTCATTATCGATATTTGTTATGGCAATCAAAAGAGGAAGCCCAAATGCCTAAAAGGATAACTACACGTTTTTTTAAATCGATTAAAGATAAAAAAAATGAATAATGGTATCGATTACGATAACACCGATACCGTTTATGTCGAATTTGTTGTTCCACATGTTAATATAAAATCTATATCAAAAGTCAAAACATCACCTCACAACGATAGTATATCGGGGTAACATATTATAACTTGGAAACGTGGAAAGCTAAACATCATATCTAAAGTTTAAAGCACAATGGCCACATAGACTGCTAACGCTTTTTAGAAGTTTTAGGCTTTGTAGTCGAACCACCCACAGAACAGTCACACGCACACCACACACAATTCATGTTATTTATTTTTAATTAAAGTTAAATAAGAAATATGAAAACCGGGACGACACTGTGCATTTCAGGGAAAACATAACGACTCCCCCTCCCTCTAAGTATAATAAGAGTTGAAACTTCTATATATTTAATATTCTTTTATTTTGAATAAATAAAAATTCGTCGTGATAAACAAATTTAATTGACATTTATTCTTCAAACATTGTGTTGTTATATATATCAAACTGGTTTTTGCCCCGTCGGACGCTAAGCCGAATAATTCTGTCTCATAAGATGTATGTCTATGTTTCGGTTACTTGTACATACTAACCATTGGGTGTCAGCCCAATGGCCACCAGCCCGCATTCTAACCCGGAGGTGGCGGGTTCGAGTCTTGCTCGTTCCCAATGCCCCTACGGTAGCGGATTTACCCCCAGACTCAGGCTTGCTGGGTGGCGGTCTGCGAGGTGGGATCACCTCAGCGGTTGGGAGGACGGTGGAAATCCCCCCCCCCCCTACATACTACTCATAATACGATCTAAAAAAAACTACATCGAGTCAACCAATTAAAACAAAACACCACAATACTTTTGCTAAAAAAACTAAAACGGTGGAAAGACTATAATTTTAAATTGGGAGCAAAGTTGTAATTTTCAGTATTAATGAGCGTGTGCCAGGCAGCCGCCTGACACGAACAAAAATTACACCGAGTCAACTAATTAAAACAAAACACTACCATAGTTTTGTATAAAAATATTAAAACCATGGCATGGCTATAATTTACACCGAGGGCAAAATCGCAATTTTACAAAAAAAAAACACAAAAACAATGGCAAAACTGTAAATTTGAATTGAGTGCAAAATTGTAATTTGGCTTGGAGAAAAAAAAAACAAAATCAACGGCAAAACTGTAAATATAAACAAGATAAAATTGTAATTTGGCTAGACTAATGGTGAAATGACAGGCAGCTGCCTGCCTGACACTATTTCCCCTCATTGTATCTGTAGTGTATATAAATATAAATGACATTGGGGATTTGCTACGGTGCTTCTTCTTTTTTTGTTTTTGTGTTTTTTGTTGTTGTTTTAGGTTGTTCTTTTGTGTTTTTTATAAGTTTCAATTACACCCTTATACTCTAAAATAACTTATGTTTGTTAGGCTAAGCGGTATGGGGCACTAAGCCCATGTAATCTCAACCAAAAATCACAATAGATCCCGCCACCACCATACCGTAGGCACTATAGGAGGCGTTATTCACATCGCCAGCACAATATGGAGCTTTTGTGAGAGAAAATGATTGGGTGTTGTGCTTTTTGACCATTGAAGCAACGGTTATATTTAAAAAAAATTAATTCAGAAATCAGTTAATATATCCTCTATATACATACACACTCTCTTATTTTATTTCACAAAAAGCTCTCCATTCTCTCAACATTTTTATACTCTCAACTTTTTTATTTAAATGGCACGTCGTTAGACTGAGGCCGAGGATATCGCCTTAGCACAAGTTGGGCGGATACTATCGACCCAAGATTCCCTGTCGATTCGCCTCAATATGGAGCATGATTAGGACCACATTCTACTGTAACACCTCGAAATTTTGCGTCCAATAATGTATTGACACGTGTCTTGAGTTTACACGTAGTATTAAATACAAAATAAAGGACTAAAGTTGACAAACATGGAAAGTATGTAAATTCGAGGGTTAAAAATGTCAACCAGCGATAAATACATTGTACAGTAACCCTAAATGATGCTCGTACCTTCAAACGGATAAATCATGGATCGTACGGAACGAAATACGGAAGAAAGTGAGAGATTACAAACTACAGGGGTTAATTGTGTCAACATGTTTAAGTTATACCTCTGAGTGACCCTTTAACATACCCGAGGCTTTGTAACAGTAAATTTCGCTCACTAGAATATACGATATAAATTTTGCGAAGTTCCGTTTTAAAACGAGAAAGTTATGATCAATTCCGTATGCAAGGGGTTAGAAGCGTCAACAATGAAAGATAAGGCTTTTCGGATAGTAATTAAACTAACCGGGGACTTAACGGCGCGGGTAAAAGTCACGAGGCCCTTATTTGTAAATAATCGAGGCCCAAATCGTAAAGTTACCCCTTCGAAACCGAAAGGTCAGGCTAATAATGGCAAAAGATTTGAAAATCTTGATTTTCAGGCCTCAGGCGGGCCGCATTAGAGAAACAAGAAAGCTAATGCGGGTCGCGAGCCATATGAAGATTCGTTGCCTAACATAAGGATTCAGGCGGCCCGCGTGAGCATAGCCTGATCCTTAATGCGGGCCGCGTCAAGTCCCCAGATGCAGAAAACTCACACAGGTTCACTGTTTGCTATCTTAAACGATCTTGGATGCAATTATGGCAGCATGGGCGCCCCCTACATGTCCCCTAGCACTCAGGGACAGCTGCTGATCATCCATGAGCAATCATAGGCTTAGTTGTGATGATCTTATGCACAATTTTTCACTATAAAAGGCAATGTAATGCACACAAATGAAACACACCTCAAACCTACTTTCTTGACCACTTCTGGAGCTCAAGAGCATTCTTCTAACATCTCTGGTCGTGCACCAAGCTTCTGTAAGTATGCCTAACCCTTTGTGGTTAAGTTTTTGCATAGTTTAGCTTAAAAGTCATTCCGTGGTAACTAACGATTGACTTTACGATAAATCACAAATGGTCCAGTAGTTTGTCGAATCAAAGGTAGTTATATGTTGGTAATCATGTAGGCTTTAAACCCCTAAAAGGGCAACCTCTGATTCCCACTCTAACTAGTCCGAATGTCGAGTCAAACTTGCTTAGAAAAAGTCAACAGAATGCTATTTTGCGATTTTAAGCATAATCAGTAATGTAGATGGCCTGTAATCTGTTTTAACACCCATAAAACATGATAATAAGTATATTAACTAGTCTAAGCTTGTTTGATCCGACCATTTACTGTTTTGACCCGGTTCGAAACCGAAAGTCGCAAAACTTTGACTTTTGCTTTGACTTCAGTTCTGACCCGTTATGGTATGATTTAGATATGCCTTAGGACTCTCTTAGGACCAGGTTACATGATGGTATAACCCTCTGTGACTGGTTCGTTGTTTGTCCAAGTCTTTAATACATTTCCGTTAAATGCTTAAAGGTTGACCATAACGCCCTTTTCACTTTAAAACGAGAATTTTGGACATGTAAAAGGACCATAACCTTGGTTACTGATTTCTAAGAATGTCCCTAAAATTTCACGTCGATCCGAGGTCTAGAATAGGAGTTATGCTAAATAGCGCAATTACGGAAACTTTAGTAATTAAACGGCGCAATTAGCATAACGCCTATCTAAACCCAAATTTCGACACCAAACCTTTTACCCACTGATGTAAAATAATATTTTGGGAATTTTAAAGATTTTTAATTATTTTTTAACCTACTCATAACCTGCGGTTATGGCATCGGTTCGGTAAATACCGAATATACCATTTTCGAGCATAACTTGAGTTCTACAAGGTCTTTTGACCCGATTCCAGTTGCTACTGATTTTAAATAATAAATAGAGTATTTTGGACTTTGTAAAATGTTCGGAAAACTCAGATTTCCTATACTCAGAAACCTCTTTTTAAAATCTTTAAAACGACCGAAATACCCCTACGGGGCATATAATGAACTTAAACTCGTTACGGGCATTATGAAAGGTATCCTACTGATACCACAACCTCTTTAAAGCATATTGACTTAGGAAACATGTGTAGGACTCTTACGGTTACCCGTTGCGCCTTATGCGAGCACGGTTCGGCTTATGTAACTAGTTTACATAAAATAGCCGAAACGGGCCAGACCTTATTGTTTTGACCTCAAAATCCAGAGTGTGATTATATTACCCATATAAAACAAGTCTTCAAACTTGTTGGGTCCGAATCACATTCCATTCCCGGTTTTCGCCTTTCACGCGATTAAACCGTAAATATCCTTTGAAACTGACTGGTCTAAGCTAAGGCTAAATTAAAGACCCGTTAGGATTCTAATAGGTTGATTTAAACCTTCCTTCCAGAATAGGAGACCAGTAAAAGAAACTTTCATTGTTTATTAAGGATTAATACTTGCTCAGGTAAATACTTTTAACTTATTTTCCCTATACGGGCTTGGGTTACGGTATATAAATTACCGCTTGTTTGGGCATTAGATCTTCCATCATATGGTGGTTAATTGAATTATTTAATCGGCTCGTTTAAATACGTTTTGTTGGCTTTACGCCTTTGGGAGCTTAATGACCATGTCCCGGATAACCTTGGCATCATCTTACAAAATGGCCACGACCCTGACACACGGGTGTAGGCGTACACCCGTAATGTGTCTATATTATTAAAGGTATAACCATTGGTTTTCCTGCCACGGCTTTATGCTTTGTGGCATGTCTATTAACCTTAAACCCGGCACGACCCGGGCGACCGAACGCATAGTGAACATGTAATTCTTTTACAAGATTTAATTATAAATTATCCCAAGTTATAAAGAGTTTGTGCCTTGTGCATTCAAATCAATTTTATTAAACATTTTACAAAAGTGTCGGTTGAATGTATTTACCAGTGTAAACTGACGTATTTTCCCCAAAAAGATTAAATGCAGGTTCTAAGCGTAATTGGCTGGATATTTCTCCTTAGCATCAATAAAGAGTCTCGCAAGCTTAAGATGCCTACGTCTGTTGAACAATACTTATATTTTATTTGATCCTCTGTGGATTATATTTCGACAATTATGATACTTTGATATTACATTCAAAGGTTGAAATATATTTATCTTATTGCTTCTGCTGTGCATTTATATATTGTGTGGTTTGACTATATTGTTGCAAACTACGTCACGGAAATCCCCCACCGGGCCCACCGGTGATACACGTGGAAATCGGGGTGTGACAGGTTGGTATCAGAGCCAACGTTGAGTGAATTAAACACTATCCTTATGTGTTTAATATCAATGACACAATTGCACATACTTGAGTCTAGACAAGAACATAGGACAAATTCGAATTGTTATTCCAGTTTGTCTTTTATTGTTTATTATGATTTAAAAGTTTGTTAAGCAGGAATTATGCCACCAGCAATTAAGAGAGGAGGAAGAGGCAAAGGGCCGATCACTACTCATAATGATCACGAGGCCGGACCTTCGAACATGCGAGCTCCTTCCAGTACCAGGAGTGAACAACCTCAGAGACGTAGAAGAAACCTCTTTGAGCCTGCAAGACATTCTACCTCACATAGTTCGACACCTTCATACCGTCACTCTTTTGGACCAGATTCGGAAAACAATCCCAGTAACCCTCAACCTTCTTTTATACCTCTCCAGCGATCTGCTTCGCACCGTTCCTATGGAGATCCTACTCCTTTCTTTCAAGGCCGATTTAACCCGGCTGATTATGTCCAAGAGCCAATAGGCTATAACCCTTTAGGACCTGAAGACCATTTCTCCGAAGATAATGCGGTAGATATGGATGAAGACACGGATCCCATAGAACCTGCAAGAGGTACTCCCAATCATCCAATCGAGATCTCTGATGGGTCATCCTTTCATGGAACACCCTATCAAGGTCCCGACAGTTACCAGGCGAGGTTTAACCAGTGTGATTGGTACTTCACACCTTCTCATCACTTCTCGCCTCACGAGCAGCAACAACAACAGGATCCTTCAGAGGATTCGCGTTTCGTGGCAGTTACGCCACCGCCTCCTCCGCCACCAGTTCAGCAAGCTCCTCCTGATCCGCCAAGGCGTAGGAGATCAGGCGCGCGGATGTCTACCTGAGGAAGGGAATTCCACTTTAGCACCCCTCGCCACTCGAGTGCAAGTCACTTTCCGCCAGTGCCTGAAGAACCACAGTTAGGGGAACCTTCGGGTCACCCTGCAGAGGTGAATTCTGCACCAGTTGCACCACCTCTGCCACCATTCGGATATGACAATCCGATACCAGCGTACGGCGGTTCCACCGCGTACAACCCGTTTGAGCAGCCGACTCACACACACTACAACTATAACTACGATGCCGACCCATACGTGGTAGCGGCTAATTACAATGCCCTCCATCCAGACAGAGCTTATGGAAACCTTTGGGGAACAGATTACTCAGCTCATGGGAATCCAGTACCTCCCAGACCTCCGGTTTAACAACCGTCACAGCAGCCACGTTTTTCTCCACCGGAGCAAGAAGAAATACTCCACCGTCTAAACCGAGTGTAATGAGACTTTGAGCAAGAATGTAAAAGTAATCGTGGATTCCTTAAAGGCCGAGCAAACCTACTAAAAGGGAGGAAGAAACGAGATCATTAGTCTCTTTATGTACTGTAGTATTTACTCTTACAATCAAGTCCCTACGAGGACATTTGTCTTATGTATTTTAGTCCCTGCGTGGACAATTGCATTTCAGTCCCTGCGTGGACTTATCTTTTAGTCCCTGTGTGGACATCTATCTATGTATTTGGTCCCTGCGTGGACTTGTTTTCTGTAAACCTCTGCGTAGGTACTTATTTATTTAAAAGTCCCGTTTAGGGCAGTATGTAACCATTATTATGATTAATGGAATGTTAAGTTATAAAATTTCATTTTCGTTATTAAATACATTATGAAATGAATCAAAACTCATTCTTTTTTAAATTAATCTGCCTGAATAAAGAATCTTAATAGTGAAACCTAGCCTGGTGTCATTATAAGACCCGAACAAGATGGTAAGGCTTAATTAAAAGATTCAGATTCCCTGTTAACCTCTGTAAACATGTTAACATCCTTGGCAGATATGATTCGTTAAAATCACACGCGTCATTCTTACATAAGAATCCTTCAAAGGATCCCAAGACCCAAATTAATGATTTATAAATCATGGGCTAAATCGTCAATAAAGATGACCATTTATCAAACATCCATTAGTGATGTAGTGCCTACGGGCCATACTTATTGTCATATAAGACAAAAGACAGTTGTAGTCTATGACTCCCTGTCAGAAAAGGTAAAAGGACTACGGTTCAAACCTTCATGCCTTGATTCTCTGAAATCCTGGCTGATAATATAAAAGCGTCCTTGTGACTAGGCTTATGTGCCACTAATAATATTATTTGTAATTAGGATAAGTTATATTCAAATCCTAAATAAAAGTGAGTAACAAATTAACCAAATATGGTCTATGTTTACCATGGTTAATGAATTTCCATAAAAGACAATTCCATATTAAACTCCTAAATAAAACATTGTCATTTTCTTCTGTAGCAGATTCAAGTTACAATGGCTGAACCAAGTGGAGTTAATAGTCATTCGAAGGAGGATGACAATGATAACGCCCAGATTCATTTAACGGGCGCTGAACTAAAAGCTCTAGTAGACAACGCTGTTAAGGCAGCCTTGGATCGGCAGTATGAAGAATACACCGAGTCCCGAAGCCGAACCCTATCTACACCACACTCAAAGCCAAAAACCCACCCTAAATCTCACAGCAAACCACCCTCAACTCCGTCTAAGCCTAAGAAGGACGACGATGGGCACTCATCCAATGAGAATAGTGTCCACCCTAAGAAGAAAGTAGTCGATGATACACCTCGCGCCAGGGGTTGCACGTATAAATATTTCGTATCTTGCAAACCCCGAAATTTCACTGGGGAAAAGGGCGCGGTGGATTGTATGACCTGGTTAGACGAGATGGACACTGTTGTGGACATCAGTGGTTGTGCAGAGAGAGATTTGGTGAAGTTTGTTTCCCAGTCGTTCAAGGGTGAAGCCCTAGCATGGTGGAGATCTCTGGTTCAAGCCTCTGGGAAGGCTGTTTTGTATAGCATGACATGGGAGGAATTTATGGCTCTCATCAAGGAAAATTACTGCCCTCAGCACGAGGTTGAAAAGATCGAGTCTGATTTCTTATCATTGGTCATGAAGAACCTGGATTGCCAGGCATATCTCACGACTTTCAACACTCTGTCGAGATTGGTTCCGTATCTTGTGACACCGGAACCCAAGCGGATTGCGCGCTTCATTGGGGGTTTGGCCCCAGAAATAAAAGCTAGCGTAAAGGCCTCTAGGCCTGCTACCTTCAGATCCGTGGCAGATATATCTCTGTCTCTCACGCTTGATGCAGTGAGGCAGAGATCATTGAGAAATTCCGATAATGAGAAGAGGAAACGTGAGGATGATGATTCACGTAGATCCAGCAAGAAGCATCGAGGCAATCGTGACCACAAGAGGGGATCAGAGAACAAGAAAAACGACCGACAGTCGAGTGACAAGCCCTTGTGCAAGGTTTGTCAGAAGCACCACTTTGGAAGGTGCAGGTTTGAAAAGAAATCCCCACCGAAGCCATGTGGGATATGCAAGTCCTCGGAGCATAGGACTCTTGAGTGCAAGAAACTCAAGGATGCAACTTGTTATAGTTGCAATGAGAAGGGGCATATCAAGATGAACTGCCCAAAGATAGCAAAGAAGGCTGAAGAAGGTAAGAAGACCAATGCAAGGGTCTTTCAGATGGATGTTAAGGAGGCTATCCAGAACGACAATGTCATAACCGGTACGTTCCTTATCAATGATGTTTTCGCTAGAGTCTTATTTGATTCTGGACCAGATAAATCCTTTGTGGATGATAAGTTCTGCGAGTTATTAATATTGCCTGTTAAAACCTTGAATGTAAAATATGAAGTAGAACTAGTTGATGGGACTATGGGGACAGTTTCAACTGTTTTAGATGGATGTGTTATATCCATTAGGAATCACTCATTTCCTTTATCCCTGTTACCCTTTAAACTCGCTGGTTTCGACGTAGTGTTGGGTATGGATTGGTTATCGCATAACCAAGCCCAAATCGTGTGCAACCAGAAACAAGTGGTAATCAAGACTCCGTCTGGAGAACCACTTACCATCCAAGGAGATACTCGACATGGATTGCCTGCACATGTATCTATGCTAAAGGCATCCAGATGTTTGAAGAAAGGATGTGTCATTTATATGGCACAGGTAATCATCGGTGAGGAGAAACCCAGAATTGAAGACATTCCAGTCATCTCTGATTATCCTGAAGTTTTCCCCAGAAGAACTGCCTGGTTTGCCACCAGACAGACAAGTGGAATTCAGCATCGACATCATTCCAGGAGCCGCACCTATCGCGAGAGCGCCTTATAGATTGGCACCCACAGAAATGAAAGAATTGAGGACGCAGCTAGATGATCTGCTGGCCAAGGGTTTTGTTAGACCAAGTTCATCTCCTTGGGGAGCGCCAATCCTGTTCGTCAAGAAGAAAGATGGTTCGATGCGTCTATGCATCGATTACCGTGAGCTGAACAAAGTGACGATCAAGAATAGGTATCCTTTGCCCAGGATCGACGATCTGTTCGATCAATTGCAAGGAGCGAGCTACTTCTCCAAGATTGACCTACGGTCAGGGTACCATCAATTGAAGGTCAAGGACGAAGACGTGCACAAAACTGCATTTAGGACTCGATATGGTCATTTCGAATTCCTAGTGATGCCTTTTGGGCTCACCAATGCACCTGCCGCATTCATGGATCTCATGAATCGCGTATGTAAACCTTATTTGGATAAGTTTGTCATTGTCTTCATCGATGACATCCTTATCTACTCGAAGAGTGAAGCTGACCACGAAAAGCATCTTCGATGTATCCTTAAACTGCTTCATCAATAAAAGCTTTATGCCAAGTTCTCTAAATGTGACTTTTGGCTACGAGAAGTCCAGTTTCTTGGACATGTAGTCAGCGAGCGTGGTATCCAGGTGGATCCCGCTAAAGTTGAAGCCGTCATGAACTGGCAGGAGCCGAAGACACCTACGGAGATTCGCAGTTTCCTAGGTCTAGCAGGATACTACAGACGCTTCATCGAAAACTTTTCAAGAATTGCTGCACCCCTAACTTCTTTAACTAAAAAGAAGTTAAAGTTCGATTGGGGCCCTAAGCAGCAAGAAGCTTTTGATATCCTCAAACAAAAGCTGAGCAATGCTCCAGTGTTGACATTGCCAGACGGAATGGAAGAATTCGTCGTGTATTGTGATGCATCGCACACCGGTATAGGTTGTGTGCTTATGCAGAGGGGCAAGGTGATTGTCTATGCTTCACGACAATTGAAAGTGCATGAAAAGAACTACACCACCCATGACTTGGAGTTGGGTGCCGTTGTATTTGCACTAAAACTATGGAGGCATTATCTTTATGGCATTAAATTTGTGATCTATTCTGATCACAAAAGCCTTCAGCATCTGTTCAATCAGAAAGATCTGAATATGAGGCAGTGACGTTGGATGGAAACTCTGAACGACTATGACTGTGAAATAAGATACCATCCAGGCAAGGCCAATGTAGTTGCAGATGCCTTGAGCAGGAAAGAAAGAGTGAAGCCAATAAGGATCAATGCCAAGAGCATTGAAATAAAAAACAGTCTGAATGAACGATTGTTAGCTGCACAGAAAGAAGCTGTGTTAGAAGCTAACTATCCAAACGAGAAGCTAGGGGTAACTGAGGAGCAGTTATCCTATGGCAAAGACGGAATTCTAAGATTGAATGGAAGGATATGGGTTCCTGTTTATGGAGGTCTTCGTGACGTTATCCTTCAGGAAGCCCATAGTTCCCGATATTCCGTTCATCCCGGTGCTGATAAAATGTACCAGGACTTGAAGGCAAATTTTTGGTGGATAGGCTTGAAAAAGTCTATAGCCACCTATGTAGCAAAGTGCTTGACTTGTGCACAAGTAAAAGCCGAGCATCAAAAGCCGTCAGGCTTGCTACAACAGCCTGAACTTCCTGAGTGGAAATGGGAAATGGTGACGATGGATTTGATCACCAAATTACCAAAGACAAAGAAGGGAAACGATACAATATGGGTGATAGTTGATAGACTGACCAAGTCAGCACATTTCCTACCCATAAAGGAGACTCATAGCTCTGATATATTGGCCCAGTTGTTTGTAGACAAGATTGTAGCCCTTCATGGTGTGCCTGTGTCTATCATCTCGGATAGGGATACCAAATACACATCACACTTCTGGAGAAGCTTCCAAAAATCTTTGGGTTCACGTTTGAATTTCAGTACGGCTTACCACCCCAGACAGATGGACAGAGTGAGCGTACGATCCAAACGTTAGAAGACATGCTTCGTGCATGTGCAATCGACCTAGGTGGCAGTTGGGATAACCACCTACCATTGGTCGAATTCTCCTATAACAAAAGCTACCATACAAGCATTAAGGCTGCACCTTTTGAAGCTTTATATGGTAGAAAATGTAGAACGCCCGTTTGTTGGGCAGAAGTTGGAGATGTCCAAATAACAGGACCTGATATAATATTTGAAACCACGGACAAGATTGTCCAAATTCGCGATCGATTGAAAGCTACCCGAGATAGGCAGAAAAGCTACGCAGATTTGAAGCGTAAGCCTTTCAATTTCAAAGTAGGCGACAAGGTTTTACTTAAGGTATCACCTTGGAAGGGGGTGATGCGATTCGGTAAGAAAGGCAAACTAAGCCCGAGATATATTGGACCTTTCGAGGTAATCGAACGTGTCGGATCGGTTGCCTACAAACTAAACTTACCGGAAGAGCTCAGTGGTATCCACAATGTGTTCCACATCTGTAACCTGAAGAAGTGTTTCGCTGACGAATCACTGGTTATACCGCATACAGATGTACACATCGACGAGAGCTTAAAATTCGTTGAGAAACCTGTGTCGATCGAGGATCGACAGGTCAAGAAACTTCGCAGGAAGTACATACCGATTATGAAGGTGAAATGGGATGCCCGTAGTGGTCCCGAGTACACATGGGAGGTAGAGTCCACGATGAAGGAGAAGTACCCTCATCTATTCCAATAAATCTCGAGGTCGAGATTTCTTTTAAGGGGGTGAGGATGTAACACCTCGAAATTTTGCGTCCAATAATGTATTGACACGTGTCTTGAGTTTACACGTAGTATTAAATACAGAATAAAGGACTAAAGTTGACAAACATGGAAAGTATGTAAATTCGAGGGTTAAAAATGTCAACGAGGGATAAATACATTGTACAGTAACCCTAAATGATGCTCGTACCTTCAAACGGATAAATCATGGATCGTACGGAACGAAATACGGAAGAAAGTGAGAGATTACAAACTACAGGGGTTAATTGTGTCAACATGTTTAAGTTATACCTCTGAGTGACCCTTTAACATACCCGAGGCTTTGTAACAGTAAATTTCGCTCACTAGAATATACGATATAAATTTCGCGAAGTTCCGTTTTAAAACGAGAAAGTTATGATCAATTCCGTATGCAAGGGGTTAGAAGCGTCAACAATGAAAGATAAGGCTTTTCGGATAGTAATTAAACTAACCGGGGACTTAACGGCGCGGGTAAAAGTCACGAGGCCCTTATTTGTAAATAATCGAGGCCCAAATCGCAAAGTTACCCCTTTGAAACCGAAAGGTCAGGCTAATAATGGCAAAAGATTTGAAAATCTTGATTTTCAGGCCTCAGGCGGGCCGCATTAGAGAAACAAGAAAGCTAATGCGGGCCGCGAGCCATATGAAGATTCGTTGCCTGACATAAGGATTCAGGCAGCCCGCGTGAGCATAGCCTGATCCTTAATGCGGGCCGCGTCAAGTCCCCAGATGCAGAAAACTCACACAGGTTCACTGTTTGCTATCTTAAACGATCTTGGATGCAATTATGGCAGCATGGGCGCCCCCTACATGTCCCCTAGCACTCAGGGACAGCTGCTGATCATCCATGAGCAATCATAGGCTTTGTTGTGATGATCTTATGCACAATTTTTCACTATAAAAGGCAATGTAATGCACACAAATGAAACACACCTCAAACCTGCTTTCTTAACCACTTCTGGAGCTCAAGAGCATTCTTCTAACATCTCTGGTCGTGCACCAAGCTTCTGTAAGTATGCCTAACCCTTTGTGGTTTAGTTTTTGCATAGTTTAGCTTAAAAGTTAATCCGTCGTAACTAACAATTGACTTTACGATAAATCACAAATGGTCCAGTGGTTTGTCGAATCAAAGGTAGTTATATGTTGGTAATCATGTAGGCTTTAAACCCCTAAAAGGGCACCCTCTGATTCCCACTCTAACTAGTCCGAATGTCGAGTCAAACTTGCTTAGAAAAAGTCAACAAAATGCTATTATGCGATTTTAAGCATAATCAGTAATGTAGATGGCGTGTAATCTGTTTTAACACTCCTATAACATGATAATAAGTATATTAACTAGTCTAAGCTTGTTTGATCCGACCATTTACTGTTTTGACCCGGTTCGGAACCAAAAGTCGCAAAACTTTGACTTTTGCTTTGACTTCAGTTCTGACCCGTTATGGTATGATTTAGATATGCCTTAGGACTCTCTTAGGACCAGGTTACATGATGGTATAACCCTCTGTGACCGGTTCGTTGTTTGTCCAAGTCTTTAACACATTTCCGTTAAATGCTTAAAGGTTGACCATAACGCCCTTTTCACTTTAAAACGTAAATTTTAGACATGTAAAAGGACCATAACCTTGGTTACTGATTTCTAAGCATGTCCCTAAAATTTCACGTCGATCCGAGGTCTAGAATAGGAGTTATGCTAAATAGCGCAATTACGGAAACTTTAGTAATTAAACGGCGCAATTAGCATAACGCCTATCTAAACCCAAATTTCGACACCAAACCTTTTACCCACTGATGTAAAATAATAATTTCAGAATTTTAAAGATTTTTAATTATTTTTTAACCTGCTCATAACCTGCGGTTATGGCATCGGTTCGGTAAATACCGAATATACCCTTTTCGAGCATAACTTGAGTTCTACAAGGTCTTTTGACCCGATTCCAGTTGCTACTGATTTTAAATAATAAATAGAATATTTTGGACTTTATAAACTGTTCGGAAAACTCAGATTTCCTGTAGAACTCAGAAACCTCTTTTTAAAATCTTTAAAACGACCGAAATACCCCTACGGGGCATATAATGAACTTAAACTCGTTACGGGCATTATGGAAGGTATCCTACTGATACCACAACCTCTTTAAAGCATATTGACTTAGGAAACATGTGTAGGACTCTTACGGTTACCCGTTGCGCCTTATGCGCGCACGGTTCGGCTTATGTAACTAGTTTACATAAAATAGCCGAAACGGGTCAGACCTTATTGTTTTGACCTCAAAATCCAGAGTGTGATTATATTACCCATATAAAACAAGTTTTCAAACTTGTTGGGTCCGAATCACATTCCATTCCCGGTTTTCGCCTTTCACGCGATTAAACCGTAAATATCCTTTGAAACTGACCGGTCTAAGCTAAGGCTAAATTAAAGACCCGTTAGGATTCTAATAGGTTGATTTAAACCTTCGTTCCAGAATAGGAGACCAGTAAAAGAAATTTGCATTGTTTATTAAGGATTAATACTTGCTCAGGTAAATACTTTTAACTTATTTTCCCTATACGGGCTTGGGTTACGGTATATAAATTACCGCTTGTTCGGGCATTAAATCTTCCATCATATGGTGGTTAATTGAATAATTTAATCGGCCCATTTAAATACGTTTTGTTGGCTTTACGCCTTTGGGAGCTTAATGACCATGTCTCGGATATCCTTGGCATCATTTTACGAAATGGCCACGACCCCGACAGACGGGTGTAGGCGTACACCCGTAATGTGTCTATATTATTAAAGGTATAACCGTTGGTTTTCCCGCCACTTCTTTATGCTTTGTGGCGTGTCTATTAACCTTAAACCCGGCATGACCCGGGCGACCGAACGCATAGTGAACATGTAATTCTTTTACAAGATTTAATTATAAATTATCCCAAGTTATAAAGAGTTTGTGCCTTGTGCATTCAAATCAATTTTATTAAACATTTTACAAAAGTGTCGGTTGAATGTATTTACCAGTGTAAACTGACGTATTTTCCCCAAAAAGATTAAATGCAGGTTCTAAGCGTAATTGGCTGGATATTTCTCCTTAGCATCAATAAAGAGTCTCGCAAGCTTAAGATGCCTACGTCTGTTGAACAATACTTATATTTTATTTGATCCTCTGTGGATTATATTTCGAAAATTATGATACTTTGATATTACATTCAAAGGTTGAAATATATTTATCTTATTGCTTCCGCTGTGCATTTATATATTGTGTGGTTTGACTATATTGTTGCCAACTACGTCACGGAAATCCCCCACCGGGCCCACCGGTGATACACGTGGAAATCGGGGTGTGACATCTACGCAGTGGCGAAGCTTGAGATTTCCGACGGGGGGTCGAAAACGTATATACCCAATAAAATTTCTATAAAACAGGGGGTCGAAAACGTATATTCCCAAAAATTTCTATACGAAAACTACGTACTCTCCACTACTGAGCGAAAAGTTCGGGGGGTCGGCCGCCCCCTCCCGCCCCCACTTTCCTTCGCCCATGATTCTACGAACATGTAGGTGAGAATTTTCGTGTAAAAGAACAAATTCTATGAAGGTTTATGCAACTACGCATAAAGTGTACACATTTCGAAAGGTCTTACGTCACTGTGTTAAACCGCGAGGAAGGTGTAGCCGAGGATGAAACACTTGCCGAGGCACGTACCGAGTTCAAAGCACAGTATGTAAGGCCGTTTAATCACGTTACAACTTGGAGGATTTTGCGAAACCGGAATGACGGGCTTTGTGCGACACACCCTTAGTCTATGTTTCTTTTATTTAGATGTTGATGTTTTATTTTTATATTTCCAAGTTACTTAAATGCTGGTGGTTTATTTTTTTAGTTATAAATGTTATGTTTTTTATTTATAATATTTAAATGTTATGTTTTTTATTTATAATTTATTTAAATGTTATGCCTTTTATTATAATTTATTTAAATGTTTTTATATAAAAAAAATAATTAGGTAATTATTGATAGGGCTTCATTCCATACCGTGGGATTTATTCTAAAAACGCAATAGAGCCCCTTCTCCTACGTGGCGCATACGTGTCGATGAGGTGGCACAATGGAGCCCCTAGGGGCTTCATCCCATACATTGCAGCCTTAGTTATACCGATGGCTAGTATTGTACAAGTAACGAAACAAACCGGAGTGATACCGACCGAACGTCGGCACCAGTATCAATATTGTTTTCGATCGATGTAAAACACGTCTCGATATCCTTTTTGTCATATCAGGACTTTATTTTTTTGTTTCTCTTTTGGTTATTATAGCCAGTGCAGATACCATAACGAACCAAACCGATAGCAACCAAATTCCCATCGCATAGATTTGTAAATTTTTAAGGCTTTAGTTTTTTTATTATCCAATTAGTTTTTAGTATATTTTGTTTTTCCCTTATGACTTTTAATATACGATGTTTAATCAACCGGGTTCCTGTTATTAATGTTATTTTATCATTACATCTACGTTTCCATTTACAATTTTTTAAAAATCGAGTTGTCCTCGTCGTGATGCGCATGTGTAATCCATTAGTTATATATCAAATTACAAACAAGGTTTGCGCTAGAATTTTTTGTCGCCTTTTGTTTTTTACCACAAAGTTTCTGGCATTTGGGTTTTGTCACCAATGTTTGCTTTGTTGTACACATTCTCCCCTTATATATTTATTTATATATATTATTGGTGATGGTTCATGAACAATGGCTCAAGAAAAAAGGGAAATGCATTGCATGGCAGACAACTTTTTATTTTTATTTTTGAGAAATGACTTTAATTCACCAACAAAAAAAAAAAACACCAACTATCTCCATAGTGGCCGAAAACCACAAAGAGAACAACCAAGCACAATTACATCACATCAAACGAAATCCACCCATCCCAATCCACTATCCCTTGTTTAAATCGATACTTATACCAAAGAAAGCCCAAAGACTTAATGTCCGCTACCAAATCCGTCACATTAGGCATCTTGTTCGAGAACACCTTGTCATTTCTAGCACGCCATAAACGCCAACATGTGATAATAATAACCCCATGCAAAACCTCCTTCTTATTACCCGAAACGCCACTATAATCTTGCATCTCAACCAAATCTTTAACATGAATGACGAACGATCTAGGAACCTTACACCAAGTAGTAATAGCGGTCCATACTCCCATAGAAAACGCACATCCCGTGAGAATATGTTCAATAGTTTCTTCATTACTCTCACACCAATCACATATATTATTTTCTATCATGATTCTTCTTTTAATCAAAGCCGTCTTTGTAGGAAGCCGGTCCAAATACGCACGCCACATGAAGATATTACATTTTGTCGGCACCCATTTACTCCACTTGAATCCAAAAGTAACCGCTTCATTATTCGACCCTCTCATCCATCGTTTAACCGAGGCTACCGAAAAATCATTTTCTCTCCCATTAAACCAAACCCAACCATCATTGTTGTCCTCTAAGGAAACGGATTGAAGAAACAACTCTAACCTTTGTCTTTCATCCAACTCCATCGGAATACTAGGCGCACGATTCCACTCCCACAAAAAACCCTAGAATTATGCATCGTCCTCAATCGATCAGCAATGACTATCTTCTTGTTTTTCTCCAACGCAAAAATAGTCGGATATGTATCTTTTAGAGGCGCCGAACCTATCCATGTGTCCAACCAAAACCGGATTTGCCTTCCATTACCAACTTTCCCCCGAATAACATTATTAAAGCCACTCCCCTCAACCTTGTACTTATTCCAGAAAAAAACACAATTCTTCCACACTCCCGGAATAGCATTATTGACTGGCTTAATACCCCAACTTCGAGTAGAACCATGAATAGATACCACCACTCTCCGCCACATCGCGTGTTGATCATTAAGGTACCTCCAAAGCCATTTAGTTAATAAAGCATTATTACTATCTTCAAGCTGTGTGATCCCCAAACCTCCATTTTTAACCTTTTTCGCAACAATTTCCCAAGTGTCACACCCCGATTTCCACACGTTTCACCGGTGGGCCCGGTGGGGGATTACCGTGACGTAGTAGGCAACAATATAGTCAAACCACACAATATTTAAATGCACAGCAGAAGCATAAAGATAGATATATTCCGACCATTAAATGTAATATCCAAGTATCACAAACAGTCGAATATAATCCACAGGGGATCAAAATAAAATAGAAATATTGTTCAACAGATAATGGCATCCCAAGCTTGCGAGACTCTAACGATGCTAAGGAGTGGCCAACCTATTTCGTGTAGAACCTGCATTTAATCTTTTTTGGGGAAAATGCGTCAGTTTACACTGGTAAATACATTCAACCGACACTTTTGTAAAAGGTTTAATATAAATTGATTTGAATGCACAAGGCACAAATTCTTTATAACTTGGGATAATTAATCAAATTTAATCTTATAAAAGAATTACATGTTCACTATGCGTTCAGTCGCCTGGGTCGTGCCGTGTTTAAGGTTAATAGACACGCCACAAAGCATAAAGCCGTAGCGGGAAAACCAACGGTTATACCTTTATAAATATAGACACATTGTCGGGTGTACGCCCTGTCACACCCCGATTTCCACACGTTTCACCGGTGGGCCTGGTGGGGGATTACCGTGACGTAGTTGGCAACAATATAGTCAAACCACACAATATTTAAATGCACAGCGGAAACATAAAGATAGATATATTCCGACCATTAAATGTAATATCCAAGTATCACAAACAGTCGAATATAATCCACAGGGGATCAAAATAAAATAGAAATATTGTTCAACAGATAATGGCATCCCAAGCTTGCGAGACTCTAACGATGCTAAGGAGTGGCCAGCCTATTTTGTGTAGAACCTGCATTTAATCTATTTTGAGGAAAATACGTCAGTTTACACTGGTAAATACATTCAACCGACACTTTTGTAAAAGGTTTAACAAAATTGATTTGAATGCACAAGGCACAAATTCTTTATAACTTGGGATAATTAATCAAATTTAATCTTGTAAAAGAATTACATGTTCACTATGCGTTCAGTCGCCCGGGTCGTGCCGGGTTTAAGGTTAATAGACACGCCACAAAGCATAAAGCCGTAGCGGGAAAACCAACGGTTATAGCTTTATAAATATAGACACATTGTCGGGTGTACGCCTACACCCGCGTGTCGAAGTCGTGGCCATTTCGTAAAATGATGCCAAGGATATCCGGGACATGGTCATTAAGCTCCCAAAGGCGTAAAGCCAACAAAACAAATTTTTAAACGGGTCACATTGATAATACCCAACTACTAATGAATTAGGGTCAATTGCCCGACCAAGCGGTATTTTATATACCGTAACCCAAGCCCGTATAACGGAAAATAAGTTAAAAGTATTTACCTGAGCAAGTAATAACCTCAATAAACAAATGCAAGTATCTTTTACTGGTCTCCTATTCTGGAACGAAGGTTTAAAATAACCTATTAGAATCCTAACGGGTCTTTAATTTAGCTTTAGCTTAGACCGGTCAGTTTCAAAGGATAATTATAGTTTAATCGCGTGAAAAGCGAAAACCAGGAATGGAATGTGGTTTGGACCCAACAAGTTTGAAGACTTATTTTATATGGGTAATATAACCACACTCTGGATTTTGAAGTAAAAACGATAAGGTTTGACCCGTTTCGGCTAGTTTATGTAAACTAGTTACATAAACCCAACCGTACGCGAAAAAGGCGTAACGGGTAACCGTAGGAGTCCTACACAGGTTTCCTAAGCTAATATGCTCTAAAGAGGTTGTGGTATCAGTAGGATACCTTCCATTATGCCCATAACGAGTTTAATCCCAATATACGCCCCGTAGGGGTATTTCGGTCATTTTAAAGATTATAAAAGAGATTTCCGAGTTCTACAGGAAATCAGAGTTTTCCGAACAGTTTATAAAGTTCAAAATACTTTATTTATTATTTAAAATCAGTAGCAACTGGAATCGGGTCAAAATACCATGTAGAACTCAAGTTATGTCCGAAAAGGGTATATTCGGTTTTTACCGAATCAATGCCATAACCGTAGGTTATGAGCAGGTTAAAAATAATTAAAAATCTTTAAAAATCCCAAAATATTATTTTACATCAGTGCGTAAAAGGTTTGGTGTCGAAATTTGGGTTTAGTTAGGCTTTATGCTAATTGCGCCGTTTAATTACTAAAGTTTCCGTATAACTCCTATTCTAGACCTCGGATTGACATGAAATTTTAGGGACATGCTTAGAAATCAGTAACTAAGGTTATTGTCCTTTCATATGTCCAAAATTCTCGTTTTAAAGTAAAAAGGGCGTTATGGTCAACTTTTAAGCATTTAACGGAAATGTGCAAAAGACTCGGACAAACAACGAACCGGTCACAGAGGGTTATACCATCATGTAACCTGGTCCTAAGAGAGTCCTGTAGGAACGTTTGTCGACCTGACGAGTCGTTCAGAAGAGTGCTTAGACTAATTCAGAGGCGGAATTCATTGAACTAGTCTTCGTAAAGCTTGATTTCACTACTTAACGTCTCCTGTATTGATTAACTGTCAAATTACAAGCTTTTGGAGACAAACGGGCAGAGCTTCGCCGTTACACACATATATCCGGATCACTCTCTAACTGGAACCGCTCATATGACCTATTTATAGGCATTATGGGTCGCTTATATGGACAAGTCCATATGAGCGATCCAAACACTTACCACTCGAGCGATCCAACATCATGTCACTCGAGCGGTCCAGCATCTATGCCATTCGAGCGATCCTATCATCTAATTGGGCCATATAAGCGATCCTAAGTCTAATACAAGATTTCTCGTTTACTGTTCACAGTACAATCAACCCTACCCTAAGACTCGAACGAAGATGTAGTCGACAGACAACTGCACCAACAGACTCCCCCTTGAATGTTGACGAAATCTTCAGTGAGAGTCTTCAATCATTCACAGCTCTTCAATCTTGTTCGGTCTTCTTCAGGAACTCAGCCTGGAATCAAATCTTCTTCAGAAATTTCTTCCTGAAATCATATGCCTGGATCTTTTTCTGGTTCTAACTTTCGTCAGACTCCCCCTATCATCATGCTAGGATCTCTGTCTGGAAATCGTTATCACCATTGAAATCAACTCCTGGCTTTTTCTGTTTAAGCTCTTCTCTGGTTCTGATATGTCTCCTGGCTATCTGTAGCATCAGAATCAGAAACCTGCAAAACTCAACCACTCTATCACAAACCAAATAATTGTGATTCAACTTAATGAATCAACTAATCATTTGATACCTTTTTAGAATTAAACACTGATTCACAAATTTGAAATATTTCAATTTCTGATTCAACCTAATGAATCATTTTAGACATTTCAAATGACTTAACCAACCTGTCTGTTTATCAAGTTTAGCCTTTGAGATTTTGAAAATCAGCTCTTCAACATCAGTCGTCGAAAATCTTTTTGATTTTTTCAAAATATGAAACGTAAATGCAAAGACAGAAATTCAAATGCAAAACAAACATATTTTTGTGAGTTTGTGCAAGAGGATCATATCAGTTTTTGAGACACATCACAAGCACCGTTAAGCTTCTAATCATTTTAAGTTCTAAACGATTCACGTAGATTGACGATATAATTGTCCTCTTAAATTTTCATACAATTTTCAATCTATTCAGGATACTATTTAGGTATTTTATGAACTTAGTTCAATTCATGTGTCCCACCTCTTGAATATACTCCCGTATCCAGAATCCCAATATTCAGTCTTACAGGTATGAACACTACAATGACGTCTGTACATAAATTAGGGGAAAGATGCGAGAACTGAGGGATCTCAGGTCAGAACTTCCGTTCAGCAGAGAGATATCAGCTTCGACTTAGCAGTGTGTCCCCTTTAGAGGATCTTTTCAGCTACAACAGATGATTATCAATTTTATTGTCTAATCAACTGAGGGCTTTATGCTATGTTTCAAGCATTTTGCGGAAAGTATTAGCCAAGGACTAGGTCAGAACTACCGTTCAGCAGAAGTCCCGGAATAATACCCCAGACATCATAGAGTATAAACACCTAGTATATCAGAATACGAGACCTTTCAAACGAGATTTCAGGGGTTACCTATATATCCAAGTAGTGTTCCCCACGAATTTCACAAGTTTGAAATTTTAGGTTTATATCCCGAATAAATCTACTAAATGTACAAAAACCTATCGTCACATCATCAGTGAGACCGTTTATCACATTTTGCATTACATTTCTTTAGCGTGCTGTGATAGTCCACTGATTTACTATCATTTCCTCTTTTTCGCAACAAAAACTCATTTTTCAATTTTATCATGTTTTTGTCTTTTTCAAATTTTCTGATGTTTTTGGATTTTCTAAAAATTCTTACTCCCCCTAAAATTCAAATACATCTAAAGAAAATTGAAAACAAACTGTACAAAACATGACAACTGATATCAAAACACCTCAATTCTCCATCCGTTTGGCTTAAACAATCAGAACTCCCCCTCACAACAAACTATTTTCCCATAATGATTTCAAAACACTTAAGTTTGTTTTAATCAGAATGGTTTTTCTGGAAAATAAGTTTAGTTGTTTTTATCTTTTGTAAAAATGGGGTAAAATCATCACATTGTTTACCAATTTTTGAATGATAATTAAATCAAGTTCAAATTAATGACCCTGATTTAACCACTTGAAAGATCTACACCAATCACTACCATACAACCACTTGTAAGTTTAGCAATTCAAGCTCTTCAAACCTGTTTTTCAACCAATTACCATCTTGGTTGAATTCTCAAGGTGCCGATTCCTACTCCTCGCTTACAAACCTGGGAGTTCCGGCAAGTCCTGCAACTTTTCAAACAGATTTAGAAAGATGCCGATTCATGATCCGCAATACCATCTAGGGATCTCCGGCAAGTCAGGTTTTTCATTTAAAAAGATCCACCCAAGCCCGACCAGCCTTGGGTGTTTTAGACAAATTTTCCTCAACCAATGGCTCCTCTGGCGTTGACGAACCAGAATCATTGCCTGAATGTGGCTTGTCTGACTTTAATGAGTCAGATTCATCGCCGACATGTGGCTCCTTTGTTTCCGAAAAAACAGATTCATCGCCACAGAATGTTACCTTCTTCTTCTTCTTCTTCTTCTTCTCCTCTTTTGTCCCCAGATTTGTATCTGATGAATTCTTTTTGCTTGTCTTTGCAACTGAGGGAGTAGATTCATCAGAACTGTTATTCTGTTTGTCCCGTGAACCCGAGGACAAAATTCTCTCTAAATACTCTCTTGCCTTCTTTCTCTTTTTCCTCAGTCTGTCTTTCTGCCCCTGTGAAAGTTTAACTTTCTTTTCCTGAATTGACTGTTCTTGATCTTTAGGTTTCAGAACCTTCTGTTCCTGGGGCTTGACTTTGACTGGAATCTTTGCCGATTTCTGAGAATTAGCCCTCAATCTTTTATTTGATTTCCTTGGGCAATCTCTGGCAATGTGACCTTTGATGTTGCAATTAAAGCACCGTCTGGTCTCATAACTCCAATTCACGGCAGTTAACAGCAATGTGTCCTTGATAACCGCATCGGTAACACACTTTGTTATCGTACCAATCACCATTTTGAGTCCAAACGCTCAGATCAAAGCATTGTTTGGCTTGGTGATATTCCTTCTTCAAGTTTGCTGGATTTGGCGCTTTAGCACTGTGGTCCAACCTGCACCACTTATTACCAACAATTTTAGAATTTTCATTTTTTACCTTTTTTAATTTTTTCTTTTGATTGGATGAACAATCTGATGAACTTTTAATATCTTTTCAAACAATTTTCTCATTGTTAATTTTTTGTTTCTGTTCTGCTTTCTTCTTCAAAGGTTTTTGCCTCGAGCATTCACACTTTTCAGTTGATTGCAGAACAGTTTTCTGAAATTTTTCCTTTTTATCATCAGATTTTTCATCACAATCTTTAACTTTGACTTTGTCAAAGTTTGCGACCTTGTCACTCATTGGAACAGAGTTGATTGGTTTTGGACAAGGAATATTTAACTTGTCAGATGAAGTCACAAAACCGATCAATTTTTTCTCAAGTTCATCAATCTTGCTTCTTGAATTCTCAGCTTCTTTTTCAAACTGAGAGATTCTTTCAAGATGAGACTTGATTGAATTTTCATTTTCATTTTTCAAGTTTTCAAGAACAGATTTTTCATTTTCCAAAACATTTATCTGTTCTTGAAGTTTCACTTCATTAGCTTTCAGATTTTTGTTCTCCAATTTTATCCAGAAATCTTCATTTTCTGATGATTTCTGTTTGCTTTCAAAAACCTTTACATTTTCTTACAACTTCTTGTTTTCTGATGTCAAACTGTTCATTTTACCCAACAGTTTGTCATTTTCAATTTTCAAATTCTCACAATTTTCTTGTAACATAAGAATCTGTTTAATATCAGCTTGCTTCTCGTCTTCCAACTTCTTGACTTTTGATGTCAAACTTTCCGCATCCTTCAAGAGTTTGTCATTATTAGTCTTGAAGTTGTCACATTCGAAGCATACTGTTTCAGAACATGAAGTTTCATTCTTCACAGATTCTTCAACCTTCGGCACTTGTTCTTTCTCTATCTTATATATACCTGCACCAAAGATTGTAACAAGATCAAGAGGATTTCTATTATCATCAATATAACATCCTCTTTTCATATCATACACTGAATTTCTTTTTGTTTTCAAACAAACATTGATTTTTTTATTTATTTCTTTGATCACTTTTAAACTCAAATCTTCCAAATTTATTTTTATCTTATCCAATATTTCTCTCTTCTTTTGATAGTTTTCATAATCGTGATTTTTAAGTTCGCCGATGAATTCATTCAGAGTTAATTTTGAAAAATTAGAATTTTCTTTCAAATTTTTCAAAAAATCATCCCATTCAACTGATAAACCATTAGCGAACTTTGATACCATCTCAGCTTCTGATATCACTATTTGATTTTCCTTCAAATAGTTCATCAAACGATCAAAACGTTTCTCCAAATCATCCAAATTTTCATCTTTCTTACTCAAAAAACCTTTGAAACGTTCATACCAAATTTCTTTTGATATTTTCTGATAAGAACTACTAAGATATCCTTGATACCAACTATTCATTCTCTCAAGATCATTGTTTTCTTGCACATCAAAACTCATTGTCATTTTTTCGCAAATCCAACACGTGCTAGTTGACTAATAAGCGAATCAACTATTGATCAGATGAGCAGTCCAGACAAATAACCACAAAAGCGAACTAACAACTGTCCTTGAAGCGGTCCAAATAATGTTCAGATAAGCGATCCAAAATCGACCGTATGAGCGGTTCTAATCAATCGTTCGAATGAGCGGTCCAAAACTGTTCGATCGAGCGATTCACAACTTATCCGGATGAGCGATTCAAGAACCGTCCGTTCGAGCGGTTCCAAAGATGCTGTTCGAGCGATTCACAAAGTAACTTTGGAGCGGTCTAAGGTAATTAGACCGAATAAGCGGTTCACAAATGAAATTTCGAGCGGTTCAAGACATGTTCATAAAAGCGATCAGCTTTCGGACATCATTTTGACGTACAATTTCTTCGAATTTTGACACCAAACTTTCAAGGATTTGTCTAAGTACTATTGCGCACAGTCTGTGAAAATTTGAGCAAATTCCGACCGTTAAAACTTCCCGAATTAATAAAAGAAGGTGTAGAAGTGAGAATATCAAGCGAAAATCGAGATAAACGGCAAGAACTCTTCCTCCTGAGCTCTGATACCACTTGTAGGAACGTTTGTCGACCTGACGAGTCGTTCAGAAGAGTGCTTAGACTAATTCAGAGGCGGAATTCATTGAACTAGTCTTCGTAAAGCTTGATTTCACTACTTAACGTCTCCTGTATTGATTAACTGTCAAATTACAAGCTTTTGGAGACAAACGGGCAGAGCTTCGCTGTTACACACATATATCCGGATCACTCTCTAACTGGAACCGCTCATATGACCTATTTATAGGCATTATGGGTCGCTTATATGGACAAGTCCATATGAGCGATCCAAACACTTACCACTCGAGCGATCCAACATCATGTCACTCGAGCGGTCCAGCATCTATGCCATTCGAGCGATCCTATCATCTAATTGGGCCATATAAGCGATCCTAAGTCTAATACAAGATTTCTCGTTTACTGTTCACAATACAATCAGCCTTACCCTAAGACTCGAACGAAGATGTAGTCGACAGACAACTGCACCAACAAGTCCTAAGGCATATCTAAATCATATCATAACAGGTCAGAACTGAAGTCAAAGCAAAAGTCAAAGTTTTGCGACTTTCAGTTCCGAACCGGGTCAAAACAGTAAAAGGTCGGATCAAACAAGCTTAGACCTCTTATAATACTTATTATCATGTTGTATGAGTGTTAAAACAGGTTACATGCCATCTACATTACTGATTATGCATAAAATCGAAAGTTAGTATTCTGTTGACTTTTTCTAAGCAACTTTGACCCGACATTTGGACTAGTTAGAGTGGGAATCAGAGGGTGCCCTTTTAAGGGTTTAAAGCCCACATGATTACCAACATATAACTACCTTTGATTCGGCTAATCACTGGACCATTAGTGATTAATCGTTAAGTCAATCGTTAATTACGACGGATTGACTTTTAAGCTATATCTAAGCAAAACTTAACCAAGAAAGGGTGGAGCACACTTACAAGAGTCCTATGCACGACCGAGGATGAGTATTGAAGGCACTTGAGCTCCAGAAGTGATCAAGAAAACAGATTGAAGTGTGAAGAACATTGATGCACATCATGGCCTTTTATAGTAGTTTAGGATGCATAAGATCATCACAACAAGGCCTACAAGTGTTCTTGGATGATCAACAACTGTCCCTGAGTGCTAGGGGACGTTTAGGGGGCGCCCATGCTCTCATTATTGCTCAATAAGTCGGTTAAAACACTCAACAGTGCTTCTGTCCGACTTTTCTGCATCTGGGGCATTGACGCGGCCCGCGTAAAGGATCACTCAACCTTTACGCGGCCCGCCAGAATCCTTCTGACAAGCCCATATATTCTACTGTCAATGCGGCCCGCGTAAGGTCCTTTGATACTTTCACGCGGCCCGCCTGAGACCAAAAAGTAAGATTTTTCAAATCTTTTCAATTATTACTGTTGGCCTTTGGCGATTCGAAGGGGTAGCTTTGCGTTTTGGGCCTCGTTAATTTACGTATAAGGGCCTCGTGACTTTTACCCTCGCCGTTAAGTCCTCGGTTAATTTATTACTACCCGAAAAGTCCTAACTTTCAAAGTTGACGCTTTTAACCCCTCGCATACGAATTTGATCATAACTTTCTCGTTTTAAAACGGAACTTCGTGAAATCTATGTCGTATATTCTAGTGAGCGTAATTTACTGTTACAAAGTCTCGGGTTTGTTAAAGGGTCACTCAGAGGTATAACTTAAACATGTTGACACATTTAACCCCTGTAGTTTGTAATCTCTCACTTTCTTCCGCATTTCGTCCCGTACGATCCATGATTCATTCGTTTGAAGGTACGAGCATCATTTAGGGTTACTGTACAGTATATTTATCCCTCGTTGACATTTTGAACCCTCGGATTCACATACTTTCTATGTTTGTCAACTTTAGTCCTTATTTAGCATTTATTACCACGTGTAAACTTATGACACGTGTCAATACATTATAGAACGCAAAATTTCGAGGTGTTACATCCTCACCCCCTTAAAAGAAATCTCGACCTCGAGATTTATTGAAATAAATGAGGGTACTTTTCTTTCATCGTGGACTCTACCTCCCACGTGTACTCGGGACCTCTACGGGCATCCCATTTTACTTTCACAATCGGTATATATTTCCTGCGAAGTTTCTTAACCTGTCGATCCTCAATCGACACAGGTTTTTCAACAAATTTTAAGCTTTCATCGATGTGTACATCTGTGTGCGGTATAACCAGTGATTCGTCAGTGAAACACTTCTTCAGGTTACAGATGTGGAACACATTGTGGATACCACCGAGCTCTTCCGGTAAGTTTAATTTGTAGGCAACCGATCCGACACGTTCGATTACCTCGAAGGGTCCAATATATCTCGGGCTTAACTTGCCTTTCTTACCGAATCGCATCACCCCCTTCCAGGGTGATACCTTAAGCAATACCTTGTCGCATACTTCGAAATTGAAAGGCTTACGCTTCAAATCTGTGTAGCTTTTCTGCCTGTCTCGGGCAGCTTTCAATCGATCGTGAATTTGGACAATCTTGTCCCTTGTTTCAAATATTATATCAGGTCCTATCATCTGGACATCTCCAACTTCCGCCCAACAAACGGGCGTTCTACACTTTCTACCATATAGGGCTTCAAAAGGTGCAGCCTTAATGCTCGTATGGTAGCTGTTGTTATAGGATGTAGGTCCCCTTGATGTGTATGGATCTTCACAGAATTGTCAATCCAATCAAGAGTGCGGAATCCTCTTGATCAGAATAAGCAGAAAACGTGTAGGAAACAGAAACAGCAAGACACTTTCAATCCGGGTTTCTATTGATTATCAAACCAAAGTATTACAATCAGTCAAAACCCTGATTCGCTCTCAAATTCGTCCAAGCTGTATATGCTCTCATGAATTCTCTCTTGCAACTGTTTTTGCTGATTAACTGATTAACCTAAACCCTAAAGCCTAACCTTGTTTATATAACACAAGGTTTACAAGTTGGACTAGGGTTTATTACTTGGGCAAGCCCAATTCGTCCCCTATGACCCAAACTGGGTTTAGTTTAGCCCAAACTCAATTATCTCACTAATACAAAGCTAAACCCCCTAACCGTTTATCGTTAAACTAATTACAAGATATCCAAAGACCAAATCTAAGCTGTTGTCACAAAATATGCACCAACAAACTCCCCCTTGACAATAGCTTCATAAAAACTTTGTCTTCGGTCTTCTTGCAATCTTCAAGTAATCTTGCACTGTCTTTGGTCTTTGGATAGCTTCAGCTTCAATAGCTTCTGTTAGCAACAGACTCCCCCTAAGCTGATGCATCCAATCACCAAATCTTCAAAACGTTAGCACTTGAGTAAACTCCAGTTTAGCATTTGCAAATCAATCTTCAAACTCTTCACTCTTGTCTGCAATATAGAAAGGAGGTTCTACCATGCATCCAGTCAAACTCTCATCTTCACAGCAACTTCTCAGCAACAAACCGCTTCAATCTGTATACTATAAAACAAACATCTCGAGAAACCATAAGAATTTTTCAAGAGACAGTTAAACTGTATCACAGATTAAGCTTTTTCAACTTATCACCAACACGCAAAACTTTTTGTCCAACACAAAAGAACCTGCCTGATTTAAAAATTTTGAACTCACCTTCTAACACCATCTCCCCCTATCAGTAACAATTCCTCCAAGAATAACAGTTTTCCGTACGTTAAGAATGTTAAACAGAAAAAAACACTATTTTTGGATTTTTGTATTTTTTGAAAGCAAGTAAATAACAAAAACAATAAACACTCTATTTTTGTGAGAATCACTAGTAAGAAGATCATATCAGCACAATCAAACTGTTTCACACAATTAGATTATTCTTTTTGTTTAATTTTTAGTGAAAAGCAGTTCAAGACGATTACCAGTATTTTTGTCCACTTAAACAAAATGCATGAACATTTCAAGTACCATTACCATATGATACGTTAAGGTAATTTTAATTACTGATATACTAGTGTGTCCCACTTCAGGATATAACCCCGCGATCAAGGTATGCACAAAGATTCATCGTAGTAGGTGAGTATACTGATGTCATCCTTTAAGATATCCTGACTGTGTCTAGTTCTGCATATAAACTGTTTTATCATGTTTTAATTGCTTAACTATGAACACCCAAATAAAGACTAATCAAATCCTGGAAATATAAACAACACACTATATCATGCAAGTATCTTCCCTACCACATATTTCACAAGTCCAATCCAGATTTCTGAAATCTTAACTGGGAATAGGTTGAGAAGAGAACAGAATAGATCTTTAGCAGATATGGTATAATATACAGATCAAATGAGATTTTCTCAGTTTGATATAGGTTTCTTGGGTTTCTTTTGGGCACTTGAGGGCCTCTTTCGGGTGTATTAGATCTATAGCGCAACAACGTACAGCTAGGTCAGCATGTATCTGGATGCAGCAGAAGCTGTCGTTGCCTAGCACCTCCAGGTCAGCATATATCTGGATGCAGCAGAGGAGGTACACGATTTTTTTCAGAGAAGATTTCAGAATCAGATCAAAATTGTGTGTATCGGGACAACATACAGACATTCAAATAGAAATGAGTTAATTCCAAGTGACTCTCTTTCCTGGGGTCATGTACAATTTTAGTTCTAAACAGAAAGACAGCCAAGACATCCCAGATGAAATAACAGTATAAAGACCCAAAACTTCAGATTTTGGCAATCTATCAACGTAAGAATTAAGATCTTTAAACCATACACAACTGATGTGTTCCCCACTCATATTCAGTTCATTTAAGTTTATATCACATTGGTAAGTTGATTATTTCATGCTTTTGCCTACTGGTACATCATACGATGAAGCTGCTATCACACTTAAGCAATTTATGGTTCAATTTCAGTGTGACAGTTTAACTTGCTGATGTACTATCATTTCTTCTTTTTCACACAGTGAAATCTCATTTTTGATTTTCTATTTTTTTTATGTTTTTTATTTTTTAATTTTTTTTGTATTTTTGATTTTTTAGAAAAAGCAGTAAACTATTTACAAAATTCTTATGAAAAACCAGTTATTCAGGATTCCTCATCCCGTTGAGTTCGACTAAATGCTCAAAGCGAGCCCTGTCAAATGCTTTAGTATAAAGATCTGCCAGGTTATCTTCTGTGTCGACTCAGCACTTTGAACTTCAATTTAAATCATTTAATATACATATATATCAACAATCTCGCATCCCCCGTCATGTGCCTGAAGCAGCCACTATCAACATAAGTTGATAATCCTCCTTAGCAGCTCCTGTACACACTAACTTAAGAAATTAGTTAGATTGGGGGACCCAAGCCTTAATGGTCTTGGGTCGTCCAAATTCACTAACCACTGGAACATCCATCCAATATCCATTACTCCTAACTGGAGTCTTGGATGTCAGACCTGTTGGAATTTGCTTTTGATTTCCACTAGGTCTTTGGTCCTGAGGGTTCCTATATACATTTGGACAATTTGACCTTTGGAAATTTTGATTTTGAAACCTTGAATTTTGATTCCAAGAAGCATTATTGTTGTAATTTCTAAAGCCATTGTTATAAAAAGTTCGACCACCATTATTTTGGTATCGATTTTGATATTGACCTTGACTTCTGAAATTACTTGTATTTCCATTAAAATTGTTCATTCTAGGTGAACTGCTTCTAGGTCTCTGATATCTGCCTGGTGGAGATCTAGGCTGAAATCTAGGTTGATTTCTTTGAAAACGAGGAACTTGTGGAGTTCCTTTTTCAGCCCTATCTACACCAACAACAACATTTTGTGGTTGCTTAGGAGCAGATTTCTTTGGAGAATTTGAACCTTTCTCCTCACTATCACCACTCTTCTCTGGTAATTTCCCTCTCTGTTTGTCACTCATTTGTGCTTCACCATTTTTGTTAGGACAGCAGCTAGCTACATGTCCCTTTATGTGACACCTGAAGCACGATCTCCTTTTCAAAGACTTCTTTGCTGGAGTCTCTGAGGTAGATCCCTTATCAGATGGTGATGATGCATTGGAAGAATTTTGTTCAGTTTGCTTAAGTTCAGATTTTTCTATGTTCTTATTTTTTGCAAACTCTACATTTGATTCTTTTTCAATAACAGCAGTTTCATTTTTCATATCACTACCTTGAACAAAATTAATCTTTTTAACAAAAGTTTGATTTTTGCCCTTTGGAGGTGAATTTTGCTTTTTCAAATGTTGCATGTTATTGTTCTTCTTAGCATCATCGCTTTCAGACCCTTTACCTTGACTTGATGTCGATGCGAAACTACTTGGTGCAGTTGACATATAGGCTGCTAGCTCATCTTCATCAGGCAGGAAAGAATAGTCATGACTAAGAGGAGGTGGGACTTCATTAAAGCCCTGGAAGCCCGCAGTGGTCTTGTCATTAGTTTTCTTTAACCTACCCATCATGTGTTTCATAACAAAAGACGAATCTCTGAATTGACTTAACTTCTGTTCAAGTTCAACAATTTTGAGTTGTGCATCTGACAACTCTTTGCATTTATCAGAAATCTCTTTTGTTTTCTCAGCCATCATTTCATGAGCTAAGTCTATTACTTGAAGTTTTTCGTTTAATTTGCATGTTAAAGCTTCGATTTCACTTTCATAACCTTTTATCTTCTTCAAGTATAGAGATTCATTTCTTTTAGCAAAAAAGTTTGACTCTTTTATGCTAGACATCTCGCTCACCAGACTTTGGTTGTGTGCTGACAACCTGTCAACTTCACCCTGTAATTCACGACATCTTAAACACACAGAATTAGATTGTACCTCTTTCTCATGAACTTGTTGAGTTTCATCAGCAACAACCTTTTCAGCTTCACTCTCCTTCTCTACTTCAACATCCACTTTTGCCTCAGCATTATTCACTTCAGATTCAACATCACTCACAGTAGTTTCAGCCACATCTACTGGCACTATCTCTGCCATGAATGCCTGAGTGGCACTCTCATTTCCCTGATATCTCTTTTGTAATGCATCCCACATATCCTTTGAATTAGTGTACTTGTTAAAGATATGCTTGATGCTATCAGGTAAGGATGTCTTTATTGCAGCTAAAGCTCTCTTTTCAGCTTCATACACTTTCTTATCAGCCTCTTTCATGTTCACGTAGTCTGTTCTACGTGGTCTGCCCTCATAATCATGTACTGGGTTTATGTTCCCATCTTCAATACAGATCCACATTCGTGCATCCTCAGATTCAATGAAGGATTTGAAACTGTCCTTCCATGTAAGATAGTTCTCCACCTTCATCATCTTAGGAGCATTCAAAGTCTTCATGTTCGACATTTCTAACGTAACAGACTGATAAAACCGTACAAAATTTTTTCCGAAAACAGTGATTACCAAATTACACCGTTAGAATCGTCTCGAAAAGACGAATCCAATGATATATAATGTCAAAAACCGAATTCGGGATTTTCCAGAGTTTTTTTTTGTTTTTTTTGTCCTAAAAATCACACGAATTTAACGGTACAGACGGTTTTGTCTAACGAGCTATGGATCAATTTCTGTTTGCAAAACACTGAAAATTTTCCGACGCTTGCCAAAAAATCTTACACCCTTTTAATTATGCTAATATTTTCGCTGGTTATCCAGTTAATTTCGCTGGTTATGCTGCTTTATTCGCTGGTAACTTAAATTCGCTGGTCAACGAGGTTAATTTTGCTGGTCTATTTCGCTGATCAAGTTCGCTATTACGACGACCTGTAATTTCGCCGAAAACCGTTGTAATTTCGCTGTGGAAGATTACACGGTTATCAAAGTCGCCTTTGGATTTCAAGTTCGCCAATAACTTTGCTGATCAGTTAAATTCGCAGGTCCTGTCAGCGAATTTATTAATTTCGCCAGGCAGATTATGGAAATTCAATCTTTTTCAATTTTCTGAGATTTTCCAAGATTTCGTAACAGTTCCTGCAAAATCGAAACAGCAAAATCAGTCCAATTTTTCGAAAATTATTAAGAACACGAAGAACAATCTTCGAATCTTCAAATCTGTTCAGCCGAATTTGTCGACCAAACAACCCGAACAATCCTGAAAACCTGCAAATCAGCAAAACTAAGAACACAGTAAGATCAAAACAGCCACAAATTCGCAGAAATATTATCAAAACTCAATAAAATCGAAAACCCTAATTTTCAGTTTCAAAAATTACCGAAAAAACTTCCTGTTTCTGCAGCAAACAATTCTGAACCGAGCCTTCAAGAGCCTAATGGCTCTGATACCAATTGTAGGTCCCCTTGATGTGTATGGATCTTCACAGAATTGTCAATCCAATCAAGAGTGCGGAATCCTCTTGATCAGAATAAGCAGAAAACGTGTAGGAAACAGAAACAGCAAGACACTTTCAATCCGGGTTTCTATTGATTATCAAACCAAAGTATTACAATCAATCAAAACCCTAATCCTCTCTCAAATTCGTCCAAGCTGTATATGCTCTCACGAATTCTCTCTTGCAATTGTTTTTGCTGATTAACTGATTAACCTAAACCCTAAAGCCTAACCTTGTTTATATAACACAAGGTTTACAAGTTAGACTAGGGTTTACTACTTGGGCAAGCCCAATTCGTCCCCTATGACCCAAACTGGGTTTAGTTTAGCCCAAACTCAATTATCTCACTAATACAAAGCTAAACCCGCTAACCGTTTATCGTTAAACTAATTACAAGATATCCAAAGACCAAATCTAAGCTGTTGTCACAAAATATGCACCAACATAGGAGAACTCGACCAAGGGTAGGTGGTCATCCCAACTACCACCTAAGTCGATTGCACATGCACGAAGCATGTCTTCCAACGTTTGGATTGTACGCTCACTCTGTCCATCTGTCTGAGGGTGGTAAGCAGTACAGAATTTCAAACGTGTGCCTAAATATTGTTGGAAACTTTTCCAAAAGTGTGACGTGTATCTGGTATCTCTGTCAGAGATAATAGACACAGGCACGCCATGAAGGGCTACAATCTTATCTACAAACAACTGGGCTAACATATCGGAGCTATGAGTCTCCTTTATGGGTAGGAAATGTGCTGACTTAGTCAGTCTATCAACTATTACCCATATTGTATCGTTTCCCTTCTTTGTCTTTGGCAACTTGGTGATGAAATCCATCGTCACCATTTCCCACTTCCACTCAGGAAGTTCAGGCTGTTGTAGCAAGCCCGACGGCTTTTGATGTTCAGCTTTTACTTGCGCACAAGTCAAACACTTTGCTATGTAGGTGGCTATAGACTTTTTCAAGCCTATCCACCAAAAGTTTGCCTTCAAATCCTGGTACATTTTATCAGCTCCAGGATGAACGGAATATCGGGAACTGTGGGCTTCCTGGAGGATAACGTCTCGAAGACCTCCATAAACAGGAACCCATATCCTTCCATTTAATCTCAGAATTCCGTCTTTGCCATAGGATAACTGCTCTTCAGTTACTCCTTGCTTTTCGTTAGGATAGTTAGCTTCTGACACAACTTCTTTCTGTGCAGCTAACAATCTTTCATTCAGACTGTTCTTGATTTCAATACTCTTAGCATTGATCCTTATTGGTTTCACTCTTTCTTTTCTGCTCAAGGCATATGTGACTACATTGGCCTTGCCTGGATGGTATCTTATTTCACAGTCATAATCGTTCAGAGTTTCCATCCAACGTCGCTGTCTCATATTCAAATCTTTCTGATTGAACAGGTGCTGAAGGCTTTTGTGATCAGAATAGATCACAAATTTAATGCCATATAAGTAATGTCTCCATAGCTTTAGTGCAAATACAACGGCACCCAACTCCAAGTCATGGGTGGTGTAATTCTTTTCATGCACTTTTAATTGTCGCGAAGCATAGGCAATCACCTTGCCCTTTTGCATAAGCACACAACCCATCCCGGTGTGCGATGCATCACAATACACTACGAATTCTTCCATTCCTTCCGGCAATGTCAACACAGGAGCATTGCTTAGCTTCTATTTGAGGATATCAAAAGCTTCCTGCTGCTTAGGGCCCCAATTAAACTTTATATTCTTTCTAGTTAAAGAAGTTAGGGGTGCAGCAATCCTTGAGAAATTTTCGATGAAGCGTCTGTAGTATCCTGCTAAACCTAAGAAACTGCGAATCTCTGTAGGCGTCTTCGGCTCCTGCCAATTCATGACGGCTTCAACTTTGGCGGGATCCACTTGGATACCATGCTCACTGACTACATGTCCAAGGAATTGGACTTCTCGTAGCCAAAAGTCACATTTAGAGAATTTGGCATAAAGCTTTTCTTGATGAAGCAGTTTAAGAATACATCGAAGATGTTTCTCGTGGTCAGCTTGACTTTTTGAGTAGATGAGGATGTCATCGATGAAGACAGTGACAAATTTATCCAAATACGGCTTGCAGACGCGATTCATGAAATTCATGAATGCGGCAGGTGCATTAGTGAGCCCGAAAGGCATCACTAGGAACTCGAAATGACCATAACGAGTCCTAAATGCAGTCTTGTGCACATCTTCGTCCTTGACCTCCAATTGATGGTAACCTGACCTTAGGTCAATCTTGGAAAAGTAGCTCGCTCCTTGTAACTGATCGAACAGATCGTCGATCCTGGGCAAAGGATACCTATTCTTGATTGTAACTTTATTAAGTTCACGGTAATCGACGCATAGACGCATCGAACCATCTTTCTTTTTGACGAACAAGATTGGCGCTCCCCAAGGAGATGAACTTGGTCTAACAAAACCTTTGGCTAGCAGATCATCTAGCTGCATCCTTAATTCTTTCATTTCCGTGGGTGCCAATCTATAAGGTGCTCTTGCGATAGGCGCTGCTCCTGGAATGATGTCGATACTGAATTCCACTTGCCTAGCTGGTGGCAAACCAGGCAGTTCTTCCGGGAAAACTTCAGGATAGTCAGAGATGACTGGGATGTCTTCAATCTTGGGTTTCTCCTCACCGATAGTCACCTGTGCCATATAAATGACACATCCCTTCTTCAAACATCTGCATGCCTTTAGCATAGACACTTGCGCAGGCAATCCATGTCGAGTATCTCCCTGGATGGTAAGTGGTTCTCCAGATGGAGTCTTGATTACCACTTGCTTCTCGTTGCACATAATTTGGGCTTGGTTATGCGATAACCAATCCATACCCAATACTACGTCGAAACCAGCTAGTTTAAAGGGTAACAGGGATAAAGGAAATGAGTGATTCCTAATGGATATAACACATCCATCTAAAACAGTTGAGACTGTTCCCATAGTCCCATCAGCTAGTTCTACTTCATATTTCACATTCAAGGTTTTAACAGACAGTTTTAACAACTCACAAAACTTATCATCCACAAAGGATTTATCTGCTCTAGAATCAAACAATACTCTTGCGAATACATCATTGATAAGAAACGCACCGGTTATGACGTTGTCGTTCTGGATAGCCTCTTGAACATTCATCTGAAAGACCCTCGCATTGGTCTTTTTCCCTTCTTCAGCCTTCTTCACTATCTTCGGGCAGTTAGTCTTGATGTGCCCTTTTTCATTGCAACTATAACAAGTTGCATCCTTGAGTTTCTTGCACTCAAGAGTCCTATACTCGGAGGATTTGCAAATCCCACATGCTTTGGGCTGGGATTTCTGCTCATATCTGCACTTTCCGAAGTGGTGCTTCTTGCAAACATTGCACTTGGGCCTATCGCCCGACTGTCGGCCATTCTTCTTGGTCTCCGATCCCTTCTTGTGGTCACGATTCCCCCGATGCTTCTTGCTTGACCTACGTGAATCATCATCTTCACGTTTCCTTTTCTCCGTGTCAGCATTTCGCAATGATCTCTGTCTCACTGCATCCAGTGTAAGAGACAGAGATATATCTGCTACGGATCTAAATGTAGTAGGCCTAGAAGCCTTCAAGCTAGCCTTTATCTCTGGGGCCAAAACCCCAATGAAACGCGCGATCCGTTTAGGTTTCGGGGTCACAAGGTACGGAACCAATCTTGACAAGGTGTTGAAACTCGTGAGGTACGCCTGGAAATCCAGGTTCTTCATGACCAGTGATAGGAAATCAGACTTTATCTTCTCAACCTCATGCTGAGGGCAGTAGTTTTCTTTGATGAGAGCAATAAATTCCTCCCATGACATGCTATACAAAGCAACCTTGCCAGAGGCTTGAACCAATGATCTCCACCACGCTAGGGCTTCACCCTTGAATGACTGGGATACAAACTTCACCACATCCCTCTCAGCACAACCACTAATGTTCACAACTGTGTCCATTTCGTCCAGCCAGGTCATGCAATCCACCGCACCCTTTTCTCCAGTAAAATCTCGGGGTTTGCAGGAAACAAAATACTTATATGTGCATCCCTTGGCGCGAGGTGCATCATTGAACACTTTATTCTTAGGACGGACACTATTCTCGTTCGATGAGTGCCGATCGTCGTCCTTTTTAGGCTTAGACTGGGTCGAGGGTGGTTTGCTGTGATGTTCAGAATGGGTTTTTGGTTTAGAGTGTGGTGCAGATCGGGTCCTGCTTTGAGACTCGCTATACTCTTCATATTGCCGATCTAAGGCCGTCTTGACAGCGTCGTCTACTAAAGCTTTCAATTCAGTGCCCGTTATATTAATTTGGGCGTTATTATTGTCATCCTCCTTTGATTGACTATTAACTCCATTTGGGTCAGCCATCGAGATCTTGATCTGCTACAAGGAAATATGACAGAATTTTATTTAGGAGTTTATTATGGAATTGTCTTTTATGGCAATTCATTAACCATGGTAAACATAGACCATATTTGGTTAATTTGTTACTCACTTTTATTTAGGATTTGAATATAACTCATCCTAATTACAAATAATATTGTTAGTGGCACAAAAGCCTAGTCACAAGGACATTTTAGATATTATCAGCCAGGATTTCAGAGAATCAAGGCATGAAGGTTTGAACCATAGTTCTTTTACCTTTTCTGACAGGGAGTTATAGGCTACAACTGTCTTTTGTCTTATATGACAATAAGTATGGCCCGTAGGCACTACATCGCTAATGGATGTTTGATAAGTAATCATCTCAATTGATGATTTTATACCCATGATTTATAAATCATTAACTTAGGTCTTGGAATCCTTCGAAAGATTCTTATAAGAATGACGCGTGTGATTTTAACGAATCACATCTGCCAAGAATGTTAACATGTTTACAGAGGTTAACAGGAATCTGAATCTTTTACTCAGGTCTCACCATCTTGGCCGGGTCTTATAATGACACCAGGCTAGGTCTCACCATTTAAGATTCTTTATTTAGGCAGACTTATTTAAGAGGAATGATTTTTAATTTATTTCATATAATAATGTATTAAAATGACAAAAATGAAATTTATAAGCTTAACATTCCATTAATCATAATAATGATCACACACTGCCCTAAACGGGACTTTCAATAGACAAATACCTACGCAGAGGCTTACAGAAAACAAGTCCACGCAGGGACCAAATACAAGGATAGATGTCTGCACAGGGACAAAAAGATAAGTCCACACAGGGACTGAAAGGCAATTGTCCACGCAGGGACTAAACATAATAAATGTCCACGCAGGGACTAAAACAAATAGCTGTTGACACAGGGACTTGATTAAAATAGGAAATACAATAGTACATCTAGAGACTAATGATCTCGCTTCTTCTTCCCTTTTAACAGGTTTGCTAGGCCCTTGAGGAATCCACGATTGTTCTTGCGTTCTTGCTCAAAGTCTCGTTCTACCCTATTTAAACGGTGAAGGATTTCTTCCTGCTCCGGTGGGGAAAAACGTGGCTGCTGTGACGGTTGTTGAACCGGAGGTCTAGTAGGTGCTGGATACCCATGAGCTGCGTATCCTAATCCCCAAGGATTTCCATAAGGTCCTTCGGGATGGAGGGCGTTGTAATTGGCCGCTACCAAATATGGGTCGGCATCAGCATAATTATAGTGAGTGTGAGTCGGCAACTCAAACGGGTTATATGTTGTGGATCCGGCGTATGCTGGTATCGGGTTATCATAGCCGAGTGGTGGCGGAGGTGGTGCAACTGGTGCAGAATTCACCTCTGCAGGGTGGTTCGAAGGTTCATCCATTTGCGGGTCTTCAGGCAGTAGCGAAAAATGACTTGCACTCGAGTGGCGAGGGGTGCTAAAGTGGAATTCCCCTCCTCGTGTGGATATCCGCGCACCTGATCTCCTACGCCTTGGCAGATCTGGAGGTGCTTGATGAACTGGTGGCGGTGGAGGCGGTGGCGTAACTGCCACGAAACGCGAATCCTCGGAAGGATCCTGCTGCTGCTGCTGCTGGTGAGGTGATGAATGGTGGGAGGGTGTAAAGTACCACTCGCACTGGTTAAACCTCGCCTGGTAACTGTCTGGACCCTGATAGGGTGTTCCATGAAAGGATGACCCATCAGAGATCTCGATAGGATGGTTGGGAGTTACCAGGCGAGGTTTAACCAGTGCGAGATCTCGATAGGATGGTTGGGAGTTACCAGGCGAGGTTTAACCAGTGCGAGGTTATAACCCTTTAGGACCCGAAGACCCTTTCTCCGAAGATAATGCGATGGATATGGACGAGGACACGGATCCCACCCCGTTCTCCGAATTTGGTCCAAAAGAGTGACGGTATGAAGGTGTCGAACTGTGTGAGGTAGACCGTCTTGCGGGCTCAAAGAGGTTCCTCCTACGCCTCTGAGGTTCTTCACTCCTTGTGCTGGAAGGAGCTCGCATATGTGAAGGTCCGGCCTCGTGATCATTATGAGTAGTGATCGGCCCTTTGCCTCTTCCTCCTCTTCTAATTGCTAGTGGCATATTTCCTGCTTAACAAATTTTAAATCAACAATAAACAATAAAAGACAAACTAGAATCACAATTCGAATTTGTCCTATGTTCTTGTCTAGACTCGAGTACGTGCAATTGTGTCGTTGAGATTAAACACATAAGGATAGTGTTTAATTCACTCAACGTTGGCTCTGATACCAACCTGTCACACCCTGATTTCCACACGTTTCACCGGTGGGCCCGGTGGGGGATTACCGTGACGTAGTTGGCAACAATATAGTCAAACCACACAATATTTAAATGCACAGCGGAAGCATAAAGATAGATATATTCCGACCATTAAAAGTAATATCCAAGTATCACAAACAGTCGAATATAATCCACGGGGGATCAAAATAAAATAGAAATATTGTTCAACAGATAATGGCATCCCAAGCTTGCGAGACTCTAACGATGCTAAGGAGTGGCCAGCCTATTTCGTGTAGAACCTGCATTTAATCTTTTTTGGGGAAAATACGTCAGTTTACACTGGTAAATACATTCAACCGACACTTTTGTAAAAGGTTTAATAAAATTGATTTGAATGCACAAGGCACAAATTCTTTATAACTTGGGATAATTAATCAAATTTAATCTTGTAAAAGAATTACATGTTCACTATGCGTTCAGTCGCCCGGGTCGTGTCAGGTTTAAGGTTAATAGACACACCACAAAGCATAAAGCCGTAGCGGGAAAACTAACGGTTATACCTTTATAAATATAGACACATTGTCGGGTTTACGCCTACACCCGCCTGTCGAAGTCATGGCCATTTCGTAAAATGATGCCAAGGATATCCGGGACATGGTCATTAAGCTCCCAAAGGCGTAAAGCTAACAAAACAAATTTTTAAACGGGTCACATTGATAATACCCAACTACTAATGAATTAGGGTCAATTGCCCGACCAAGCGGTATTTTATATACCGTAACCCAAGCCCGTATAACGGAAAATAAGTTAAAAGTATTTACCTGAGCAAGTAATAACCGCAATAAACAAATGCAAGTATCTTTTACTGGTCTCCTATTCTGGAACGAAGGTTTAAAATAACCTATTAGAATCCTAACGAGTCTTTAATTTAGCCTTAGCTTAGACCGGTCAGTTTCAAAGGATAATTATGGTTTAATCACGTGAAAAGCGAAAACCAGAAATGGAATGTGGTTTGGACCCAAAAAGTTTGAAGACTTGTTTTATATGGGTAATATAACCACACTCTGGATTTTGAAGTAAAAACGATAAGGTTTGACCCGTTTCGGCTAGTTTATGTAAACTAGTTACATAAACCCAACCGTACGCGAAAAAGGCGTAACGGGTAACCGTAGGAGTCCTACACATGTTTCCTAAGTTAATATGCTCTAAAGAGGTTGTGGTATCAGTAGGATACCTTCCATTATGCCCATAACGAGTTTAATCCCAATATACGCCCCGTAGGAGTATTTCGGTCATTTTAAAGATTATAAAAGAGATTTCCGAGTTCTACAGGAAATATGAGTTTTCCGAATAGTTATAAAGTTCAAAATACTTTATTTATTATTTAAAATCAGTAGCAACTGGAATCCGGTCAAAATACCATGTAGAACTCAAGTTATGTCCGAAACGGGTATATTCGGTTTTTACCGGATCAATGCCATAACCGTAGGTTATGAGCAGGTTAAAAATAATTAAAAATCTTTAAAATTCAGAAAATATTATTTTACATCAGTGCGTAAAAGGTTTGGTGTTGAAATTTGGGTTTAGATAGGCTTTATGCTAATTGCGCCGTTTAATTACTAAAGTTTCCGTAATTGCGCTATTTAGCATAACTCCTATTCTAGACCTCGAATTGACATGAAATTTTAGGGACATGCTTAGAAATCAGTAACTAAGGTTATTGTCCTTTCATATGTCCAAAATTCTCGTTTTAAAGTAAAAAAGGCGTTATGGTCAACTTTTAAGCATTTAACGGAAATGTGCAAAAGACTCGGACAAACAACGAACCGGTCACAAAGGGTTATACCATCATGTAACCTGGTCCTAAGAGAGTCCTAAGGCATATCTAAATCATACCATAACGGGTCAGAACTGAAGTCAAAGCAAAAGTCAAAGTTTTGCGACTTTCGGTTCCGAACCGGGTCAAAACAGTAAAAGGTCGGATCAAACAAGCTTAGACCACTTATAATACTTATTATCATGTTGTATGAGTGTTAAAACAGGTTACACGCCATCTACATTACTGATTATGCATAAAATCGAAAGTTAGCATCCTTTGATTCGGCTAATCACTGGACCATTAGTGATTAATCGTTAAGTCAATCGTTAATTACGACAGATTGACTTTTAAGCTATATCTAAGCAAAACTTAACCAAGAAAGGGTGGAGCACACTTACAAGAGTCCTATGCACGACCAGGGATGAGTATTGAAGGCACTTGAGCTCCAGAAGTGATCAAGAAAACAGATTGAAGTGTGAAGAACATTGATGCACATCATGGCCTTTTATAGTAGTTTAGGATGCATAAGATCATCACAACAAGGCCTACAAGTGTTCTTGGATGATCAACAACTATCCCTGAGTGCTAGGGGACGTTTAGGGGGCGCCCATGCTCTCATTATTGCTCAGTAAGTCGGTTAAAACACTCAACAGTGCTTCTGTCCGACTTTTCTGCATCTGGGGCATTGACGCGGCCCGGCGTAAAGGATCACTTAACCTTTACGCGGCCCGCCAGAATCCTTCTGACAAGCCCATATCTTCTACTATCAATGCCGCCCGCGTAAGGTCCTTTGATACTTTCACGCGGCCCGCCTGAGGCCAAAAAGTAAGATTTTTCAAATCTTTTCAATTATTACTGTTGGCCTTTGGCGATTCGAAGGGGTAGCTTTGCGTTTTGGGCCTCGTTAAATTACGTATAAGGGCCTCGTGACTTTTACCCTCGCTGTTAAGTCCTCGGTTAATTTATTACTACCCGAAAAGTCCTAACTTTCAAAGTTGACGCTTTTAACCCCTCGCATACGAATTTGATCATAACTTTCTCGTTTTAAAATGGAACTTCGTGAAATCTATATCGTATATTCTAGTGAGCGTAATTTACTGTTACAAAGTCTCGGGTTCGTTAAAGTGTCACTCAGAGGTATAACTTAAACATGTTGACACATTTAACCCCTGTAGTTTGTAATCTCTCACTTTCTTCCGCATTTCGTCCCGTACGATCCATGATTCATTCGTTTGAAGGTACGAGCATCATTTAGGGTTACTGTACAGTATATTTATCCCTCGTTGACATTTTGAACCCTCGGATTCACATACTTTCTATGTTTATCAACTTTAGTCCTTATTTAGCATTTATTACCACGTGTAAACTTATGACACGTGTCAATACATTATAGGACGCAAAATTTCGAGGTGTTACACCAAGCAACCAAACTCATCTTCCTAACTTCATCCGACCCACCCCATAAGAACCGTCTCATCAACCTTTCTAAAGTACTAATAACCTTCGCAGGCGCCTTAAACAAAGAAAAGTAATAAGATGGTAAACTATGTAAAACCGACTTCACCAAAACCAAACGACCAACAATAGACAATGTGTTCGCTTTCCATTTCGAGAGCCGCCTCTTAAAAGTAGATACCACAGGTTCCCAATTCGCTATCCTGTTCATGTTTGCCCCAACCTTAATACCCAAATACATAAACGGAAAAAACCGCGGTTTGCACCCCAACGATTCCGCCTCAAACATAATCTCCTCATTATCCACTCCCACCCCATATAGAATTGATTTATGAAGGTTGATTTTTAAACCAGAACATAGATAAAAAATTCTCAAAATCCGCTTCATATTCGTAAAATTAAATGAAGACCATTCCCCCATAATCATAGCATCATCTGCATATAATAAATGAGATAAAACCGGGCCATCATTAGGAAGAACAATACCGTGGAAGGCCCCGATGTCGCATGCTTTTTTCATCAATCCCGAAAACGCCTCCATAACAAGAATGAAAAGAAACGGAGAAATCGGATCTCCCTGCCGAATCCCTTTTTGGCAACCAAACTCGAAAGTAGGAGACCCATTAACTAAGACAGAGGCTCTGGACGATAATAATACTCCACGAATCCAGTTGCACCAAACCGAATGGAACCCCATTTGATTCAAAACCGATAACAAAAAATCCCAGTTAACATTATCATACGCTTTATCGAAATCGATCTTGAACAGAAAAACTTTCCTATCCCTTTTTTTAGCCCACGAAATCACCTCATTAGTAATCATAGGCCCATCCAAAATGTGCTTCCTCGAGAAAAAAGCCGATTGGTGTTTAGAGACTATATTACTCAAAACCGCCTTTAACCGATTCGCTAACACCTTAGTGACCACCTTGGTGATACACCCAATATGACTAACCGGCCTGAAGTCCCCCAGAGTAGATGGTTCACTAACTTTAGGAATTAAAGTTATGAACGACGACCCAACCCCTAAACTGAACCGGCTAACTTCATGAAAATGCCCCATTATATCTACAAAATCATTTTCTAATAAATCCCAGAAAGAAATACCTGATAAATTTGAAATTGAATCCGTCTGGGCCAGGGGCTTTATCTGCACCGCAGTCGAACACCGCCTGTTTAATCTCTTGCCTTGAAAAAACCACAACCATATCTTCGGCTTCCCGTTGACTTAGAACCCCAAGGCCGTAGCACACCATGCGAGGCCTAGAGCTCAACCGATCTCGAAATTTGTCTCTGAAAAAATCCAACACCTCCCTTTTGATAATAACCGGATTGGTTTCCCATATCCCGTTAACCTCCAACCCAGGAATACGATTAGAGGCCTTGCGTTTATTAATACACCCATGAAAAAACTAAGAGTTTTCATCCCCATGAGTAGCCCAATTACATCTCGCCTTCTGCTTCAAATCCCGGTAATAATAATCGTCTAACTCCCTAAGTCTTCGTTTAATCTCAACCAAAGACCACTCCTCCTCTTCCGTCAAAGATCTAGACTCCAAGGCAATGTCCAAATCTCTCAACTCTTTTTCCAATAAAGCTTTCTCAGATGATTCATTCTTTTTACAATCATGTGCCCACGAAGAGATAATAGTCCGAAGCCTTTTAAATTTCATCATTAAAACCGAATCTGGATTTCCACAAAAATCACTTTTGATTAAATACTTTTTATTTTTGTTTTGGTTTACTAAGTTTTTAATGGGTTTTTTAATTGGCTCCTCTTAGCGAAGTTAACTTTTCTATAATTTAAATTATTTACTTTTTAAATATTTATAGTCCACTTTTAAATATTTGATTCGATACTCATATTCATTTGTTTAAACCGCATGTCGATATATTATTGTCTATATCACAACTTATTTTTTATGTTTTCACTTTGTTTGCTATACCAAGTTTTGATACCATAACGATTTTTGTTATTATATACATATAAGAATTTTTGTTTTTAACAATTCCTTTTTCTTTTTTAAATAATATTTCCTTTATCATTTAACTTTTTTATTTTAATAATTCCTTTAAATCGTGTTTCCCTTATTATTTAATTTAATATTTTTAATAATTTATGTTTGTTAACTTTTTTTATAAACCTAAATACATAGTTGTGCTTAATTTTTTCCTCTACATTCCGGTATAAATTTTATTAAAACGAAGTTTTATTCAAAATAGAGTATGTATTTGGTATTGTAAAACGGTATGATGATGAATTGAATCAAACCGATGCTGACGCTTTGGCTTTCTAAAAAGCACCCTTCATTTTCAAATAACGTTTGTCATTATCATCTGTTTTGTTTCTTCGCAACGCGCGATGTTAAAAAACCTAGTTATCTATTGTTATTAATTGACTATTGAGTAGTAATTTTTATTATTTTTTAATTATTATATTATATTAGTGTTATAATCTTTTATTATTATAACTACTATTTAGTATTTTTCTTTTGCTTATAGATTTTAAGGTAAGACATTATAAAAAAAATTCAGAGTTAAATGCTATTTTAGTCATTGTGGTTTAGGCCATGTTGGCAGTTTAGTCTAAATATTTCATTTTTCGCTTATGGATCCAAAAAGGTTTCACTGTTGCCATTTTTGTCCACTGTGTTAACTTCATCCATTTTTTCTGTTAACGAGAAGGGCAATTCAGTCAAGTCATTTTATATGGCCGAATTGCCCTTCTAGTTAACAGAATTACATATAAAATGATCGAATTACTCTTCTCGTTAACAGAAAAATGGATGAAGTTAACCCAGTGGACTAAAATGGCAACAGTGAAACTTTTTGGACCTACAGGCGAAAAATGAAACCTTTGGACTGAACTGGCAAAATGATCCAAACCACTGGGACTAAATGACATTTAACTCAAAAATTCAAGTATGTTATTACGACATGCTTATTTTTTATTTATGTCTAGATTTGAATTTTGCTCAAAATCAGTAATATTTTTTGTATGGTAAGTGGTAGCGAGTGTTGATGTCTTATCAGTACTGTGACGAACAACTTTCACACCGATATCGAAATTTCGAAGTTGGTACCAATATTTTTTTTATGTTTTTAATCGTTGTAAAAGGCATGATATCTTTGGGTATATAAAGACTTTATTTTTTCGGTTTTTTCTGTTGCTATACTGAGTGTCGGTACCATAAGAGACAAATATTGATACCAACTGAATTTCCGCCACATAGTGCAAAAAATTCCACTAGCTATAAATACATTATTGTTTTTTTAATAATTCTCTATATGTATTAAATGATAACATACGGAGGAATGGTGTTTTTTTTGTCTTTTATGTGTGTCTTTTTTTTTATCTTTAAGGTTTATTTTATTTTTATAATAAAACTTTAGTTTTTTTATAGTTTTGCCACAAAATTTGAATAAGCTTAGTTTTTTTTTATTGGCATAGTATTTGGTGGCCACATTTGGTCGCTTAGTTTTTTTTACCCTCTCAACTTTCTTATACGTGTCGGTATAAATTCGACTTCGCTTACGTATCACGTCACGTGAGTCACATGATGTTAGAAATTCGTTTTTTTTACGTTTTTCCCGGGTTTGATCGTCGTTTAGTTGCTACTTGACATCGTTTTACGCCTCCTCTCCGCAACGCGGGGCTTATGACTAGTTAATATGAAACATTAGAATTCAATATTAAGGGGCTGTTTGGCAACTTCTGAATGGTTAAGTGCTGAACCAATAAGAGGTCTGAACCATTAAGAGCCTCATTAAGAGGTAAACAAATAGCCCCTAAATGTCCATGACTCGTCATCAACGACGGCGAACTTTCATGATATTCTTCAAAGGTGACGATTTTGGCGGTCTTGGGTGCAACAATTTTTTTTTTGGTGAAAGGAGGATAGGGATCAGGCGGTTCAGGTGGGTCTCAGCCAGACACGTGGTGGTGACCACTACACACGGTGGTAGAAATTGTCGTTGCGCCCAGTGGCGAATCTAGGAATTTTTTCCTGGGGTGCAGAATGTTTTTAAAGATTTTAGGTCTCTAGCTATATAAAAAAACTTGGTTCATAGCGGGTCAGATCGGGTCGGGTCATGTAAGACAAAAGAACATAAAACAAAAGTTATATAACCATCGAAAATACATCAAACGTCATTACAAATGTATTTAAAATTGTGCCTCAGGTTTTTATTTTTGAAATCTATCAAAAAACACTCCATCAGTTCATTACATTCTTACTCATGGTTCCTATCACATATAAATCGTTCAATAAGTTCATCTATACCAAACACTTAAACAAAATAAACAATCATGTTCAACCATAGTCCATAATTTACAATTTTATTTTCAAACATTCAAGCCCTAGTATTAAATGTTGATTACTTATAACTAATCCTTTAAACAAACAAAGTTATAAATAAAACAACAAAATCATTTAACTACTGTAAGACCCTTACCTCTATTTATCAATATTCACTTAAGTTTCGACAATAAATGTGTATTTTATGATTACACATACGTTGAAAATACGGGTTTCTCAAAACTTTTAAGAATTTAAAACATTTCCTCTTAATATAAATATGTCGTCGTTCAAACTGTGACGGTGAAGCGTATTGCGGAAGCTTAATCTGATCGTGTTCGGTCCTTCAACGAGCTTGATCTTCATCCGTAAGCTTACGATCCTTCACCTACATTCAAAACCAACATTTACATTAGTATAAAGGCTTTAAAATTCATTTAAACAAGTTCTTAGCTGAAACAATCATTCTTTTATATTTAGATTTGCATACAGCATCTGAATATTTGCATGTACATACTTTTATGTCAATATTTGCATCAACAGCTCATTATTTGCATATACATACTTTTATATTCAGATTTGCATACAGCAACTCAATATTTGCATAACTTTCAATATACTTATCCGATTCGCATGATTCTTGTTTCTATACGACCGTAATAAGTTTACCTCTATGTTTATTACCATATTTCACAACAAATCCTGATTTATGAACTAACGGGTTACGAATCAAATAGATAATTATTCGACCCGTTATGTTTTAACATGTTTTTCACTACTTGTGATCAAGGTTAATCCTTGATCATATTACCTAAATCTCCGGGCTTCATAACACTAGCGTATTCACTCCAGCTATGAGGTTTGCTTACGCATTTAATTCACCAGTTTATTTCGTGACTTTCTAATCACTTAAACCAACATTTAACCATTTACCTTATTTTGACCCGTTTAGAGGTTTTTAAGCATTTAGCATAAATCTCGCTCATCATTTACTCGCATCTTATTTCTACATTAAGATATCTATTTATCTTCCACCACAACTATATTTGTGGTGGATTAAATGTGCTAAACCAGTTATTCCGAATTCTACCATTCGGTTAGTCAATTTTTCGGAAAAGACCCATTTTGGGTGTTTGACCCAACATGTCTTATGCGTATAACTATTACCTTTATCAAGGACTTACTTGATTATAATACTTATTTTTAAACAACCTTTAAGGGTCGTATGCCCGGTTTATCGATCGAGGGCATTTTGGTCAACTTTAGTCCCTCCTTTTACGACGAAGGACCTTCAATAAGATATTTGACCAAAATCACACGTTTAACTATTATCTTATTTACGCGAACCTGGCTCGGGTCATAGTATTGACCCGTTTTAATACCTTGTTCTAATTTGCTAATTCATAGCAACGCAAATTCCATAAGCCGTTTTACCTTGTGAGCATTAGACTCGACAAGCACTTGTTAGTCGTTATTTGTCAAATGGTATTAACATTACCATTTGACCCGTTTAGGCTTACCTTATAAAGTAGCCATTCAAAAACTCATTTTATATATGTTATCTCATGACCAATTTACCATTTCGCCCCTTTTTACCATTAAATATGGTTTTCATCATTTTATATGTTCCGACCTGTATCATTTCGTGTCGGAACCCATAATTCGGATATAACCTTTGTCGTATTTATAACCTATAAAATAAATAAGTATCTACAAAAGGGTGTAAGCTTTACTTACCTTGCATCCTAAATACTCTTTTCCTTCATACTTGATTCGTTTGACCTGCTTCCTTCCCAAGCTTCCACCTAGCTTGTCAAGCGTCAAACTATCATCATAATTCGTAAGATGGTTAGATTAGTCATCATCACTTACGACTATTCCATCTTATGGATTTTATGTCGAAATTATTATTCGACTTCATCATTGGTTAGTTTGACTTTCGAAAGTCAACCACCTTTGGTCATATGATATGTACAATTATATTTGACGTGATGTCGTGGTCACAAAATTTGACGTGATGGCGCCAAAATTTGACGTGATGGCGTGGTCACAATCAAATTTAATCCAATTACAACTAAGTAGCTAGTGGTAAGTGGGTATCGAACACAGGGAGTTTGTGGAATGTATGTTATCTAAGTGTATATCTAACTTGACTAAATTAATCTAATAGCAAATAAAATAAATTCAAGAGTGGGTTTGATTGGTTGATTTTTAAAACTAAGATTAACTAATTAAATTGCAAAAGAAAAGTTTTGGTTGTAAACAATTTAGAGACAAATGATCATCTTTGGTTTCCGGTTTGCTTTGACATTTATGCTAACATTCCACTAGAAAGAACTACATAGACATAGTTCATGTGTGATCAATTGCAGTGATGAAAGGGAACTAAGTACTCAGATTCCTAGAACGTGAGGTTGTTACCCGATGATCAATCAACCCTTACCCAAGCCTAACTATACCCATGATATCTCGATTGCCAACGGCACCAAGAACGTATGGTTTCTAATTAGTTTAACATAAGAGTCAATAATTTACTAACAATCAATCACACACCATAACAAACAATTCAATAAAGATCAAGATTGTTATTCTAGAAATAAGGAAATAAAGCATAAAGTCTTACAAAACCTTCCACCAAAGATGACCACAAAATGTTTATCCACTCATGGCTTGAACAATCATCATCACATACATATCAATGTTCATAGGAATTAAAAACACTAACAAGATGTTTAGAAATTGTTTCAAGCTCTCAAGAACACCCAAAATTCGTCTCCAAAGTGTATGTAACCGAATGGGAATGATTAGACATGAAAAGACACCATAAATCCGCATTAAAAGGTGGAAGTTACAGATTTACGCAGGTCAGCGCCGTAAGCTACGGTGGCCACCGTAGCTTACGGTGGCTTTAAACTGTCATACGGTGACAAAAAGTGCCAGTCAACGCCGTAAGCTACGCCAGTGGCCGTAGCTTACGGCAGGCTTCAGCCTGTAAACTTGTTTTCAGCATAACTTTTTCGTTTCAACTCCGTTTTCTTCACCGTTTTCGCCTACGTTCTCGTAATTCCGTCCTCTATCATGCTATCCTCTTAATTCTTCAATTCCAAAGATTGATTTTTTCATTTATTCTCCGTATTCCTTCCATTTTAAGTTCCATTTGCACCTGCACGTCCAAACAACTAGTAGTTACCAAGTTCAAACAATTAAACGTGTAAAGCATGGGATTTTAATATTTTTAAGGCACTTAAGGGTTGTCCTACGGACCACTCGTCACATCCCCACACTTACCCGTTGCTTGTCCCAAGCAACTCATTCATTAACCATTTCAAGACCACAAGCGATCAACATGCAAACCAAGCTAAAATGTACCGTCCTTTTACTAACTTTTTATCATACCACAAGACACACCCCTCACAACAACTCTCGGTGACAAGTAAGATTAGCAACATTATGCTAACACGCTCAATGCAAGTGTGTGATTGTGCGACAATAAGCTTGTATACAAATCAAGTTTTCTCCTATCAAATACCTAGCATGCTTATGAATCAAAAGGACTTATGGGTTATAATGGGGCTATGTGTAAAGGTAGGAAAATGGTGGGATATATATGCAAGAGCTAATTGATTTGACCCGGTTTTTATTTCTACTACTAAACAGAGCAAACATCAACTATATACACAACTTCTCAACATTCTCAACTACTATTGCAACTAAATACTTCTTTTTTTTTTTTGTATTTTTCTCATATTTTTCTCTTTCTTTCTTTTTCTTTCTTTTTTTTTTCATTTTTTTCGTAACACATAAAACTCAACAATATATACAAGAACATCAACAATCACAAACTAAATTCCTAAACCGGGTCGTCTCAATAGGTAAAGTTTTTTTTTTTTTTTTTTTTTTTTTGTAAGAAGTAGGTTTGGGTCACAACCGAATAGTATAAGGCTCAAACAAGGGTTTCTAAAGACCAAACCCCCACCCCTCACAATCCAAGCTCATATATGTAATGTATGAGGTCCAACCCACCAATCCCATACTCTCACACATCTAGACGAGGCTACCTAAAGGTCCCCTATCATTTTCACAAGCATGCTAACTCTAGGATTTGGCAAGAATTCGTACACAAGTTCTATTAACACAAGCCACACACAGCCACTCAAAACAAAGAAAACATATTTAATAATCATATGTGGCTCAAATTCTCACCAAGAAAAGACTAGGAATGGGTATCGGTGTGTCAAGTGGAACAACATCAAGTTTTCAAATTTTGACAATTTTCGCTTGGCTTCACAAAATTTTTTAAAATTCCTCAAAAATACCCCCCCATCCCCACACTTGGGATACATTGTCCCAATGTATGGTTTTGAGGGAAAGATCGCTTCTAACCAAAACATTAGCTTTCGCTAATACTCTCAAATCCCAAATTTCTTTTTTTTTATTTCTTTATTTTTCTAATTATTTGAAACACCACCAATCCTTCACAACCCATAAACTAAACACATCAAAACACCACCCAACCGCCCAACCGTAAACTTAAACATGAATATATACAAAGGTGCACAAAATGAGAACAAGACACAACCTGATTAGTAAATCAATAGTGTTGGTAGTGATGCAGCTGCGGTAATCGGACCGGTTCATAAACATCTCTTGGATTCGCCGATATCTCAACGGGGATGTTGCCAAACATCCCCACACTTGAGTTATTGCATCCGCGAGGGTTGAAACGTAATAACCTGCCAAAACACAAACACAACACCAAAACAAAACCAAACAAAGCAAAACAAAACAAAACAAAACAAAACAAAATACAAATACAATACTCTACATCCTCGGGCTGCCTCCCGAGAGCGCTAAGTTTAAAGGTCTTCAGCCAGACCATACCTGATATTCGTTATGGTGGTCTTAATGCACACTTACCCGCAGCATTTCCAACAAATGCCCGGAAATTTACATGCGATCTCCATAGATTTGTTAGTATATTTGGCATGTTAAAGCTGCTCCTACGGGCTTTGCTAGTCCACTTCATGACATATACCTTAATGTCTGGTAGTTTCACCTTTCTCATCTTATTCCTCGAACCCTCTTCCCCACACTTGTTAATTTGAATCATTGATATGGGAAGAGGTTCGGTACACATATCCATCCCATCAGCCTGCTCTACCTCATAATCTGCACACATCATCTGATCTACAAGTGACTCTTCATCAGATAAAGGACCCATTGGTGTGGTATTATCCTCCACAACCTCCTCCTTCATGTGAGAATAATCTCTAATATCGTCAGGTAATGGTGAGAGGCGTTCTTCTATCTCTATCTTCAATTTTAAAGTATGACACTTAGAAACTAAGCAGCTGATTCGGTCTTCATCGGACAGGTTGGGTGTTGCTAAATATTGCTCGAGTTTGGACAAAGTTACTTCCAATACATCAAGCTCTTTTTCCTCCTTGGTCTCATAAACATAAACACCCTCGGGCTCAGAATATTCTTCAGGATGATATTGTCGATATCCCTGATACGGTCTATAGATGCGCGCTTCCATCATCTTCTTATTCCAATACTTTGGGTTTTCTGAATACACCGTGCACACATCATAATCATAAGTGTGATCGCGACCGCAACAAAAACATAGACTATCCATCCTTGCCTCATAATAAACTTCCTCGTCCCGATCGTATCCATATGAACAATAGTCATCCTCCATTTCTGATTCATAATCGTCAACGTATGATGGAGGTGGAAGCTGTGAAACATATGACACCGGTTTTCCATGTGCCCTCCTGTAGTGAGCCTCGTGGCAACCAATACATGGATGTCGTGGACCCCCGCACAATCTACACGTAAATAAGCTGAAATTTGTGTAATGCCCTGTCATCCTGCACAACACAACTCAACTACCAAGTGTAAATCATGAACATAAAAGAAATCTTTTTGGTTTTTTTTTCAAACTAATACACAAGATAACACACGTTGCGCACTACTCCCCGGCAACGGCGCCAAAATTTGACGTGATGTCGTGGTTACAATCAAATTTAATCCAATTACAACTAAGTAGCTAGTGGTAAGTGGGTATCGAACACAGGGAGTTTGTGGAATGTATGTTATCTAAGTGTATATCTAACTTGACTAAATTAATCTAATAGCAAATAAAATAAATTCAAGAGTGGGTTTGATTGGTTGATTTTTAAAACTAAGATTAACTAATTAAATTGCAAAAGAAAAGTTTTGGTTGTAAACAGTTTAGAGACAAATGATCATCTTTGGTTTCCGGTTTGCTTTGACATTTATGCTAACATTCCACTAGAAAGAACTACATAGACATAGTTCATGTGTGATCAATTGCAGTGATGAAAGGGAACTAAGTACTCAGATTCCTAGAACGTGAGGTTGTTACCCGATGATCAATCAACCCTTACCCAAGCCTAACTATACCCATGATATCTCGATTGCCAACGGCACCAAGAACGTATGGTTTCTAATTAGTTTAACATAAGAATCAATAATTTACTAACAATCAATCACACACCATAACAAACAATTCAATAAAGATCAAGATTGTTATTCTAGAAATAAGGAAATAAAGCATAAAGTCTTACAAAACCTTCCACCAAAGATGACCACAAAATGTTTAGCCACTCATGGCTTGAACAATCATCATCACATACATATCAATGTTCATAGGAATTAAAAACACTAACAAGATGTTTAGAAATTGTTTCAAGCTCTCAAGAACACCCAAAATTCGTCTCCAAAGTGTATGTAACCGAATGGGAATGATTAGACATGAAAAGACACCATAAATCCGCATTAAAAGGTGGAAGTTACACATTTACGCAGGTCAGCGCCGTAAGCTACGGTGGCCACCGTAGCTTACGGTGGCTTTAAACTGTCATACGGTGACAAAAAGTGCCAGTCAACGCCGTAAGCTACGCCAGTGGCCGTAGTTTACGGCAGGCTTCAGCCTGAAAACTTGTTTTCAGCATAACTTTTTCGTTTCAACTCCGTTTTCTTCACCGTTTTCGCCTACGTTCTCGTAATTTCGTCCTCTATCATGCTATCCTCTTAATTCTTCAATTCCAAAGATTGATTTTTTCATTTATTCTCCGTATTCCTTCCATTTTAAGTTCCATTTGCACCTGCACGTCCAAACAACTAGTAGTTACCAAGTTCAAACAATTAAACGTGTAAAGCATGGGATTTTAATATTTTTAAGGCACTTAAGGGTTGTCCTACGGACCACCCGTCAGTCATCATCACTTACGACTATTCCATCTTACGGATTTTATGTCGAAATTATTATTCGACTTCATCATTGGTTAGTTTGACTTTCGAAAGTCAACCACCTTTGGTCATATAATATGTACAATTAAGTTCAATACATCATGTTTAGAACTCGTATTATCCCTTATCACACGTAATTAGTCAAATTAGCCAATTACGCGTTTCTTTCATATTTTCATCATATCAACATTCATTTGGGCATTTCAACAAACATCTTGTGGGCAAGATTCTTATGCCTCTTTTATCTAACTCATGGTCATTCTTTTATACAAATTTTAACATCATAATCAAACCTCTACGTTTATTGTTCAAGAACAACATCTAGGACTTACATCATATCTTCAAATTTCATAAATTGAACACTCTAATTTAAGTGTTCATCACATTATCATAAATCCACTTAGCACATACATGAGTAGCTAACCGAATAACTAATTCATGGCAATAATTTAACAAGTTTACATCTAGGGTTTGTTCCTAAACATGGATTCAACTTAACATCACTCATACATTCAACATGCAAGTAAGAATTTCGATTATGAGTGTTCACCAAAAATTCAAGATATCACCAAATGACGAGATTTAACATACCTTGTGATCTCTTAAGCTAGGTGATCATGGTTTTGGTTAAAGCCTCAATTTCTTTGCTCGATTTCCTTTGATTTTGATCAAATTTATGAGTTTTAGGGTTCAAGTGAAAGAACCCTTCTCTTGGCTCTGGGTAAAAGTCGACCAACACACACACATGTGTGTTTTGATTTTAGATATTGTTTTAATTAAAACATCTTTCTAATTGCCCACTTTTAGTCCCTCAAAGTTTAAAGGTTCTATAAATGGGTCAATTACTACAAGTTTCTTTATTGTTTTACTAAACATTATTAACTAGGTTAGTTAATCCTAGTCTCATTATTCTTTGGTTATAACCAACCCATGTTTATATATATATATAGGGGAAGGTTCATTGGGGAACACTAAAAAAGTGGGGAACAGCGGGGAACCGACTCAAACGAACTCCGATTGGACTCATTCCAACGGCGTTAGAACCGGCTCGTCGAACCCTAACTAAGATCTCTTAACCCTAAACCCTAAATCTTAACTCCTAAACTCTAAACCCTAAAACTAAAAAATAAGGCTAAAAGCTAAGCTAAACCGTAAAATCTAAACTGTAAACCCTAAAAGCTAAACCCTAAAGGCTAAACCGAAAGCTAAACCCTAAAGCTAAACCCAAAAGCTAAAGCCTAAACCCTAAAGCTAAACCCTAAACCCTAAATCTAAACCCTAAAGCTAAACCCTAAAAGCCAAACCCTAATATATTTAGGGTTTAGGGGTTATGATTTAGGGTTTAGGGTTAAGAGATCCTAGCTAGGGTTCGACAAGCTGGTTCCAACGCCGCTGGAATGAGTCCAATCGGAGTTCGTTTGAGTCGGTTCCCCACTTTTTAGTGTTCCCCAATGAACCTCACACACTATATATATATATATATATATATATATATATATATATATATATATATATATTTGTATATATACATATGTATATAAAATTTTATATTCTTGGGGTGTTACAACCACAAGTCTAGAACAACAAAAAAACATCAAAAAACATAAAAAGATCAAACTCGTATACATCTATATTTTCTCTTAATAATCACGTTAAACAACAAAAAAATCAATAAAGAAAGCATACTAGTTCTATATCGGAATTCTGGCGTAATATGGGTCGATCCTGCCAGAATTTTGGTTTTTCCGGAAAAAGTCGTCTGGTCGTGAGCAGTGGCATCAAGTCGCTGGGATTTTTTTTGGGGCAGGATTTGGAATTGGAATGGGTGGATGGGTTTGGGTTATTTTATTTAGTTCAAATTTCTTTGGGGTGGGTTTGGCCTTGGGTTAATAAAAATAGATTATGGATTATGCTTTGATTGGGTTAAGTAATCTTAAGTGAATAAGTGGTTAAAGAATAATTATACAAATTGTATTATATACTCCTATTTATACTTTCTTTAAAAGGGCAAATGCCGGTGACATAAGAAAAGCTGACGTGGCAGCCAACCAGGCTAGCCAACAATGCCTTTCTTATGTCATTATTGCATCATAAATCTTAATATTTGACATTTTCTAAATAATATTTAATCTATTTAAAATACAAAAAATCCCTTCAGCCGAGGTTTATACAATGCTTCATCAGCAGAGGTTAATTGCCGGCAATTTCAAATTCAAAATGCATGGAAATATGTAATTTGCAATTTGCAATTAATGCATGTCACTCACTCACTCCTATCAATCATCTCCTGCCCCATTCAATCTTCTCATATAAGGATTTTCTTCTCATTTCCCTCCTCATATTTCATCACACTCTCATCTTCTCTAATTTCTGATTTTGAAATTTGAATTTGATTCCAAATTCCGAATTAGAACCATATCAAGACAAGTTGAGAATAACAATCTGAGTTTTGTTAACGATTTGAATTCTTCAAAAGACATGTGGAACATGAAGGCGCAAATCATCCGAAAATGGAATCAAGGTTTTAAGATGGATCTGATCTTGAAAGTAATGTGTATTTGTGTTTTTCTGTTAGTGTAAAACATAATTCCATGGATGTATATGCCTGATTTCCTATTTCTAGGGTTTATAGGTTTGTATAATAAAACCTTGGTTGTTCAAATGTTCTTAAGCTTTGTACGGTAGGCTATTGAGGATGTATATGTTTGATTTTTTCTTTCTATCAGAGTCTGTAGGTTTGTATGCTAAAAAATGCTTTGTTTAAATGTTCTTCAGGGTGTTAAGATTCAAGGTGGTATAAAAAGTCATTTGATACCTGTTTTTGACGGACAACTTCAAGAGGATGATATTGTTATTCTCTCCAAATTTGGTGTTGGTGAAAACAAGGACCAATATAAAGCACATGATTACAAAATCAACTTTTATCGGTGTACAACTGTTACACGTGTGAGAGATTGGCAAGGTGTTGAATACGGTTTCAAATTCATTTCTTATAAAGATATTCTTCAAGGAGAGGCAGCAAAATCTTTGAGTGTTGGTACTGCATATTTTTGTAATCGTGTCTTCTCTATATCAAATTAGAAATTTTTACTTACTCTGTTGTATAATGTGATTGATGTGTGCAAAATGCAACATATAAATTACAATAATTGTGGCATAAAACTAACCCTTTTTTAGTACTAATGTTGGAAAAAGTGTGTTTTTGTCTTCCTTTTGTATTTTCAGGATTAAATGAGCTCAAATGAACAAAAGAAGCAAAAAGGCAGCTAAATCTAACATAAATACAAGAAAAGGAATAAACGTGTCATGCCTGACCCCCCAACAACATCTTCCAAAGCAAAAACAAGAGAACAGAGGGCTGAACACGCCCCGTGCTCAGCGAGCACGGGAGCGTGCCCAAGTGTCTGCAGAAAAGACAAAGCTGTAGAAGCTTCTATCACCCACCACGGGGGCGTGCCCAGTGGACACGGGGCCGTGGTCAACTCTAAGATTCACATAATCTGAGGAAATCTTGATAGTACAGATACGCTTCTGCACACGGAACTGCAATTAATGAAGAAAGAGAAGGAGGATGGACACGGGGCCGTGCCTAATGGACACGGGGCTGTGGCCGAGCTACTGTTCAAGCTATAAATAGGGGTGCTTGGCTCATTTGCAAACCATCCCTTGGCACACCACCTCTCTCACACTTCACCCACCCACCACCACCATCACAACACCATCATCCACCACCACCATCATCCATCATAGAGTGTGTGAGTCGTCTCGGGATCCAAGATTGATCGTAAGAGTTCTTGACAATCAAAGGCCATGTTTTCCTAAGTCTCTTACATCACTTGGTGAAGACAAGTGTCTAGTGTAATACTTTTTATTTTTAATCTTTTCGCACTATTTATTTGGTTATGTATTAATGACTTTAATAACTAGTTTCTTATGTTGAAGGTGATTCTTCCTTATCATTTGTCCGTGGTTTCTTGGCATTATTTTACTGTCTATATAAAATAAAAGATTTTCACCATTCATATCTCCACGGTCTATATGGAGATATGTTGGCTACCTGGTCGGGGGTTAAGGGAATGGTTTGGTAAGAATCTTGCCTTGTTCAGTGTATAGATCCTGCAAGGACCTGGGTCAAATTTAGTAGGACCTCCTTCAATACCCACCGGTATTGGATGGCGGGGGTCCAAACTCTTTGATCCCCTCATATGTAAACTACTATTAGAACTTTAACCCGGCTACTTAGGGCTGTATCCCCGCTGACTCAGACTACTTAGCCGAGGGTAACGTCACCTTCAAAAGAGGGGCCTACCACATTACGCATTAATAACTTAATTAATTATCTTTCAATAATCCAACCCTTTAGGATTGTATCCTTGCTGACTCAAACTATTGGGTTGAGGATAACGTCACCTTCAAAAGAGGGGCCTACTACAATAACTAAGATAATCTCTTAAAAAGTGCAAAAGTGCGAAAATAATCAAAGGTTACACTAAACATGAGTCGGATCCAAGTGATTCATCTTGTCTATCTGTTTTTTACTTTTATTTTTATTTTTCGGCATTTTTAGTTTTTATTTTCTAGTTTAAAACCTTTTTCTAAACTTTTGATTCGATTAGACGTTGAGGATAAACCGGTATTAAAAGCTCTTGTGTCCTTGGACGACCTCGGTATCTTACCAACACTATACTACGCTCACGATGGGTGCACTTGCCCATATGTGTGTTTGGTGTTAGTAAAATATCGTGTTTTATAAATTTAAAACTTGACTAACGTGTAAAAAGGGCTAAAAATATACATAAAAACCTATAACACCACCCGCGTATCAAGTTTTTGGCGCCGTTGCCGGGGACACAAGGATTTTAAGAAAGTTAGGAATCAACGGCCTAATTGTTTTTTCTATTTTTTCTGTTTTTTTTAGGATTTTCTTAATTTTTAAGCTTCTGTAGAACTCAGCACGGGCCGTGCCCGCCGAACACGCCCCGTGCCCAATCTTTGGAACTGACAATCCTGTTTTAAGTCAGACAGTAAGTTGAACACGGGGCCATGCCCACTCAACACGCCCCGTGCCCAAGTTTCAGTTACTGAAAACAGAACCGTAAGATCCTGACGGTTGGTAATTTCTGACACAAACATGAGTGATACTGATATTTTTTACTTTCGGCACTCTTATGGACGTGGTGTCAAATATGTGGTGGCCCTCATAAAGATTTAGAATGTTATTTTCTAAATTATAAGCCCCATTATATAGACCCATTGTTTTCCTGTAGCCTTAAGAGGGGCGAAAGTAAAAATAATCCTTATCTCTCCCTCGAATGCTTTCAACCAGACCTTCTAGGAGAAATGCTTCTTGATGAACTATTTCAAATGGAAGATCTAATTCTTAATTGGTTAAAAGAACTTGAGTTAGACTTTCTATCTCAAGACGATACCCAAGAAGAATTGTTGGGATCGCATTCGATAAAAACAACTTCGTTGTTCCCGATATTACCTCTAACTCTAGCGAAGACTTGAGCGATAGTCGTCCCTGTGTCGATTATGCCGTGAAGGACTCTCCATCGACTTCGTTCGGTGCATACATAGACCTGAGCGATTCGGCATACACCTTCTTTAATGAGAGCCCGGAAAAGGGTTGGACTTGTCCACCTACATTTAGCATAGGAATCACCCTCACCAACAACCTCTTGCGTTCTCGTCTTAATCTAGAGCAATTAAGGTATCTCAGACACTTTGGGGTTGTTCCATCCAGTAAGGAACCGCCCGATCAACACGCCCCCGTGTCCACCAATAGACGAAACTTCATAAACAGCCTCTAGACACGGGGTCGTGTGCAGGTCAACACGCCCCCGTGTCCACAAAAAGATTCCTTTCTGACTTCTTGTCAGAATACGGACAAAATGTGTCAGGACCTTGCCTGCACATGGGGCCGTGTCCAGCCGACACGGGGCCGTGTGCAGCGTGCTGTCGTTTTCTATAAATGCAGCCAAGAATCCTGCACATTTGGACCATTCCAGTGACAGGGATTTGGTGGGATCTTCACACATACGATCCTAGGTATTTTCTAAAAGAAGGTTCTCAACAACCATCTTGTCCTTTCCTCTCTTGTCCATTACCTTCTTCTCCATTTCTTTCACCTCAATACCTCCATTAGAGCTTGAAATCACCATGGTTCCAAGCTTTAAGGTGATGTTTGATAGATTTTTACTCAAGGAATCTTGTTAAAAATAAGTTCTACAACAGTGTTTTAAGTTATTTTTGCTTAAACATGCTTTAAAAACCTTAAAAATAATTTAAAACTCCAAGATTCCTTGTTCCAAAAATCTGCAGACATTTGAACACGGGGTCGTGCTCAATGAGCACGGGGCCGTGTCCGAGGTTACTGTCTCTTTAAAATGAACTCTTTTTCCATTTATTTTCGTAGAATGTCAAGATAAACAGTGGAACCTCTTCTGCGCACTCCAGAAACAGTCGAAGGGAAAGAAGGTCTTCAATTGAAGCAACTCACGTACACTATGCGGGACCAGTTTTGACTCCGAAACGATTACGAAACGAACGTGTGACGTGCGGAATCCGTACACGAACGTGACCTAACACAAACGATGGAAAATAAACGTGATTCTATTAGAAGTCTAACAAGAACAAGCACCTTGAATCACTTTCTCTCTCTAGAATCTCTCTCTAGATCTAGAGCTCTCTAAATGAGAAATGAGCATAAAGTTCCTAAACTATGACATAACATCCTATTTATAGGCCAAGGCTTTAATGAAACTTTTCATTAATTACAAGATTGCCACCTTGCCTTTTGATTAGATATAACACTATAAAGACTTGTGTAGGTCCCCCGGAGGTCGAGGTTAAACCTTATCCTTGTTATGTTTAACACTCTAGCAAGTGCGGAATCCAAGCTAGAATGCAAACCGGTAGTTTATATGAGAACACAAGTTACAAATAGAAAGAGTAGACACGCAAGATATCAAACTTTTCCCTTGTATTTCAGTGGACACGGTTACAGCCCTTGACCAAACTGAAAATGCTCTCTACAAGACTTGGTTCACTCACATACACTGTCTAACTACTTTCGGATGTCTTACTGTGAAATGAACCATACATGGGTATATATACCCATAACAGATTGATTGTGTCGAAGGATCAGAATGTCTGTCGAAAGATCATCTATCGACCAGAAACCTTCCGAAGGATCCACATATACCTCGAAGGATGGTATATCCTTCGAGGTCCATTTGAGTCCATCGAAGGTTATCTTTCGAGGTCATCGAAGGATATAATCAATCCTTCGATGACATCCTTCGAAGCAAACAAACTTACAAACTGAGTGTTGACTGTTTGACCAAGTCAAACCAGGAGGATGGTTGACTTGGTCAAACTTACATTCAAACACTTATACAAACTAACAAATGACGTAAACAAGACTAACAAAAGACATCGTTTTATAACATTACAAAATACAGACAAAGTACAGACACAAGTGCACCAACAAACTCCCCCTTGGCTGTAGCTTTGTCTCGATCTTCGTGTCTTGAAGTCTCGGACGTCCTTTCAACTGTCAAATGATGCGATGACCATGCACTTCCCGCATTAACAAGTAGATTGAAGCAGTACAAGGCCATCTTCTGAAACTTCATTGCTTGTTCCCGATCCCGAACCAAGTAGCTGATCTCGTGATCCTTAAGAACAATAATATCCGACCTGGACATGTTAGTAATCCACATCGGATCTATTATTCGAAAGTTCTCTTGACTATCTCGGAATAAGATCACGGCTTCTCCAGTATCCGCATCATAGACCCAGCAACGAAAGTTTCCTAGAAAGTCTGTCTTCATTTTCAACAAAGGTATCTTCTTCATCACTTTTGGAGGATCATAAACCAAACGATAGCGAGCAGTGTTGGTTTCTGGATCAAGCGTAAACCTGATCTGCTCGTATCGAGGAAACTGCGACTTGTATAGTGGATCCTTCCAACCCCTTCTTCTTTCCAACCTGATCTTCTTTGCAAACAGATCCACCATCTTGTCTTCGACTCGGTTAATAACCTCAAGTTGAGCCAATACTGCAACGTCATAGTAAGGAAGTGAAAGAATGCTGAGAAGAGATCTGAAGTACTGAAGACCGCATTCTCGTTTCACTACCATGCAGTGAAGTTCCTTAACGAACATCCAACTAATCATACGACCCCGAGCCTGATTCTTTTCCAGACTCATGTAATTAACCTGATCCAACGGAGCGAGCGGAGGAGGATTCCTAGCTAGGAAATCCGCTCGCCATTCGTTCACAGTCTTCTCACGGTTTTCTTGAGCTGTAGGAGAATCTGAAGAAAGATTGGCAAATTCTGCTGTCTTTTCTGCCACATACTCATCATCAAGAGCATTAAACTCCTTATTATCTTGCCCAACATAGACAGGACGTTCCGAATCCGAACCGATGAAGATTTCATCAATTGTGGAGAAATCGGTTTGGTCCGGAACCAACGGAGTAGCATCGATCATGTTCACATCAACTTCATCCAATTCCGTCAGAGCCAGTACCTGTTCATCAGACATTTCGGTAACATGTTCTCCCTCTTCTAACAGTTCACCCGTGACTGGATGATACTGATTAACCGCTGAGGATTCAGGGAGATCTGCAAACGCTTCTAGTTCCAGACTAACTTGCTCAAGCCCTGTCGAAGTTTCTAGCGTTTCTGTCTGCTCAGATGGGCCAGTAGTAGCTGTTGAAGGAGCAGTAGGGGCATCTTGAGATGTGCCAGACCCACCTGCAGCACCGGATGCAGTTGCACCGGAACCTGAGGCAGCTGGTTAATCAGGATTTGCTGCATCATCATCTTTGTCATCTCCATGCCTTGAGGGAACGATGCCTAATGCATTGCACCTTTCATTCCACAGCGTACCCACTTTATGATTAATCTTTTTGAAGTTTGCATGGACAGGCCTGAAGGCTTCTATTAATTTATCATCACGATTTTTATACGGATCTGACAACTCTTCATGTTTCTGCCTTAGTGCTTTTGCCTCATTCTCCAACACAGTACTATGCCTTTTCATTATCTCGACCTCCCTATCACGAGCCCTGTTGGCTTCTTTCAACCTTTCAATCTCTATAGCCTGTGCATTTATCTTAAGATTCTGGGCATCAACAATTGAGACTAACTTGTTGTGTGCCTCCACATCCCGTGTTCGCTGCATACGATACTCTTCAATCGTTCTTGTATGCCGACCGACTATGGAACCCAATTCACTGACTTGTTCGATCAGGAATTGAATCTTTTCAGCTTCAGATAAAACAGACAAAGTCTCTGCCAGAGTCGGTCGCGAAGGCTCAGGTCCTGAGGAGCCAGACTGACCAGCCTGACCAGAAGCACCTGTTGGACCAGTAATAACAAGAGGAGGTCGGACATGTGTACCTGAGACGGGAGTTGCAGGCGGCTGTTGATCAACAGTCACCGTGCGCGTCCCAGAAGATGTCTGAGAAGAAGACATCAGCTCCAGCATCTCTGATGCAGTCAATTGATCACTAACAGGAGGTAACTGTTGCTCTGGAGCCGTTGAATGTTGAATAGAAACAGGAATAGGAGCATCACCAGCAGTTTTCTTTGACTTCTTTGAAGCACGAATACTCTGTCTTTTTGCTTTCCTTTTTCTAATCAAACCAGGAGCGGCAGGGATATAATCCTCATCTTTGTCAGATTCTCCGGTTCTAGCCGTCTTCTCTATTCGTTCAAGACCACGGAGATTCCCGCGATTATCATAGACCTTACGCATCCCTGGTGGAGGAGGATTATCATCCTCTGAAGACGACCCATTGTCACCAGAACCTCCTTCATCTTCAGAAGACGAACTACTTTCATCTATCAACTTCCTCGGCTCGTCCGCCTTTCCTTTACCCTTGTCAGTTGCAACATCACCTGACTGACTAGCAGGACCACCATCTCCACCTGCACTACCGCCTGTCTCGCCAACTACAGTACCACCAGTCTCACCAGCCGTAGAACCAACCACATTACTACGGACATCAGATTCGATGAATACACCCTGAACTTCTTCCGCAGCAACATTAACATCAACTTCAACATGTGCTGCAGCACTAGAACTGCCAGCAGATCTCTTGCTTGATGCTTTGATTCCATGCTTAGCCCCGAGCTGCGTGTTAGCCAAAGCGATTAACCTTGGCTCTTCATCATCAGAATCACTCGCATCTCGACGCCATTTGTTGTTCTGCGGTGCCTCGTAAGTCGGAACATCGAGATGACCAATAAGCTTTCTAATTGGATCCGATTCCTTATACTTGGACATGGACTTGAAAATCAGCAGTGTACGTTCGTTCATCGGATTGACAGGTAGAACATCTGCTTCAGCTTTAGGAAGATCAGGAATCTGATCATCAATCATCATCTGCAAGAATCTAGGATATAGCCAAAACTTCGTAGATGTTCGTTGAGTTGCTGACGGGAGTGGCCTTCGAGCATTTTCTTTCAGATTGTCGAAAATATAATGTGATATGTTGAACGGCTTGTTCAGAATCAAAGCCGTAAACAATCCCGTTAATTCAATCGGCGACAGATCATATCCAGATCGTTTGTTGCTCAGGCAGTGGATGAGAATATGCAGCAAGAACTTGTATCGAAGCGGCATAAACCCTTTGTTGATCTGATTTGCAAGAACGTTATCGCTGTACCGTAGCCTCATCAGTAAGCCCCGCTGACATTGTAAATCAATAGAAGTAGAATCTTCTGGTTGATCTCCTAGTTGCAAACGTGCTCTGATGGTGTTCTTTGTAATCACCACGGGTTTCTCAGCAACTGATCCACTAATCACTTCCTTGTTATCCACTGTTTCAACCACAGCCGAATTCCAGAACTCCTTGATATGAGACTGATACGCAGTGTGCTGTGTAGTGATTGCATAGTTGATACGAGCGCGATGAAGATACTCCATTATTCCCGTGAATTCCGGACTGATCTTGCCTTCAGGTTGTAGATAAGCAGCCATGTTATGTCTAGGTTCCGACATAGATTCAACCTCAGATTTTTCCTTCTTCGTTGGCTTTGCCCGTTCCTTCTTTACTTTCGGTGCCATTTCTGTATATCAAAGCAATGACACGTAATGAGAAACCAGTCAAACAGTCAACAAGGATTTCACACTTAGAAAAATTTCAATTTCTTGAAAAATTTCTAAGTGTTGAATCCTCGAAGGATGCCATTTGGCCATCGAAGGATTGACACATGGCTCGAAGGATGACAAACTGGTCGAAAGATGTTACTTTCCTCGAAGGATGAAATTCCTTATCGAAGGATCATCTTTCGAAGGATCATAAATTTGAAAGATATCTTGATCATTCGAAAGGTCTGATCAATTGAAGGATGAATCCTTCGAGAAACTTAACATCTTTCGAGTCTCAATTCGAAAGATATTTTGCAACACATCTTTCGAGGTTGAGAATCAACATCCTTCGTGTTGATTTCCGGCAACACTGTTCATCGGATGATTTTCCGGTGGTCATTTTAAGTTTAAATTCCGGTAACAGTTTTAAGTGGGTTTCAAGTATGTTTTATACCAGATAAAAACAATATCAAACACCATTTAAAACATCAACATCTTAGACCAACTCGGACACAAAACACAAACACCTTCACTGATTTAGACCAAAAACCCAACAAGATTCTGTTTAACCCAAACCCACAACCCTTGACATCAAGATTTAACCATTCCATGTTTCATCCGAACAAAACTGATGATCATCAAAACCTAACACTATGCTTGCAACATAAACACATTGGATATAAAACACCTTTTATCCATGATTTTCATAAACTGAAAACAAGAACAATAAAGGTAATATAACATGATCAATTGAAGATTTCATAATGTTGTTTGTTAAGAGATTCAGGATTATCCTACCGAATGTTATATAAAAATCCTGATATTTTAACTTGTTTTGATTTTAGCAGAGTTTCGGGATAAACAGAGGGTTTTGAGTGATGAATTTTGAAACTGTTATGTTGAAATGAAGAAGATGACACCTTTTATACTCTGACCTCGAAAGTCGAACCGTCTCGAAGGATCAATGACCTTTCGAAAGATGAAAAGGTGTTTCGAAAGATCAGCTTTGGGTCGAAGGATCCATATCTGGATCGAAAGATACTAGATATTTGAAAGATCTGGATCGAAGGATACCAGATATTTGTGGGAATCCTCGAAGGATATCTTTCAACCTTATCCATCTTTCAACAAGGTCTGATCAGCTCGAAAGATCAAATTGGTCAAATCCTTCGTTGACCAATTCATCTTTCGACTGAGATGATTGACTTTCATTGACTTTCATTGACCATCTGATCTTTCGAGGGCCATTGCTTCCTCGAAGGATCAGATTTCCACCAACACTTTGGATTTTGGGAATTTCCAATTCAAACCCTTCAAAAATTTAGAGGTTTTCAGAATTGACCATTTTGAAAAATTGTCCGTTATGAAGTTCTGCAAAGGTTAGTTTTATGAAGTATCTCGGCTTGCCAGGTATCGGATCGAGCACCAACATCAGTTAATCAAAAATAAGATTAAATTGAAAATCTTTTTGGATTTTAAGTTTTGATAAAATAAAAGACAACAATTTTAATATCCTTTGAATGTTATCAAATGACATCACCGCTAATGTCGTGCTGATATGCACCAAACAACAAAACTGTTTAAAATAAGACAATAAAAATTAAGCAGTAAATAACTATATACAAACACAACAATATTTTTGCGAGTTCTGGCGAAGAGAATCATATCAGCTTGCGGTCTTTTGTCAAAACACATTTCCTTTTAAAATTCTTTTACAGACGCGGATAAGTATTCTACCACAATTACCGATATTGTTGTCCACTTAAACTCAGCGATCAAGTGTAATCATAATACAATGAGATACATTTAAGGTATGATTTATACTTACCGACCGGTGTTCATCCACTCACGACACATTCCCGTATCAAGGTATGCACGAGAGTTCATCTTACTGGGGAGTATACCATTTATCATCCATTTTTAACGTATATAACATGTGAACAAGTCACTTATTTGAGTTGAAAACAAGCCCTATGTGATAGAATCACTTATTGATAAGGAACTTGATTTTCGATGCATGAGGGCACAGGAGCAAGTCCGTGAACAGGTCAGTACTTCCGTACAGCAGAGAGACGAACTTGACTCCCGGATAAATGTGATATTTTATCACTTATTTTGTATGGACATGTGATTGTTTATCACTTATTGAGGTCGAATGCAGTATGAATTATGTACACGTATGTATGGTATCATGGAAGAACTAGACTTTGTCTTTTTATAGAAACAACCATGATACCCAGATGATAAACAGCATAAACCCCGAATATCTCAGAACCTCGGCAATCTATCAAACGAAATTTCGGTACCAAGACCATATGCCAATGAGCGGTTCCCACGCGGTTTTCAGTTCGTTATGTTTATATCTCCTGCATACTTTAAAATGATCGTGAGTCTACCGGTACATCATTAGTAGAGCTACTTATCATTTTCTTTTTCTTTTGATTTCTAGAAACATGTTTCGACCGACCTCTGATGTAATATCATTTTCCCTTATATTACCAAGAAACTCATTTTTGTTTTTCTATTGTTTTTGTGTTTTTCTTAATTTTCTCCCCCTTAAATGCAGAAAGTAAATAAATTAAAGACATATTTTTGTATTTTTGTGGTTTTTCAATGTTTTTGTATTTTTCTTGAAACTTTCTCCCCCTAAAATGCAAAAATAAAATAAAGTAAAAACATATTTTTGGATTTTTTTGGTTTTAGAAAAATATTTACAAAAACGATTTCCTGATGTCGGTTACTCTTGCTTCACCTTTATGCCGTTTACCAAAAGTAAATAATCGAATCTTGATTTATCAAATGCTTTGGTAAAAAGGTCGGCACGTTGGTGATCGGTATGAATGTGAACCACATCGATAAGTCTCTTTTCAAAGCAATCACGTATGAAGTGATATTTAATATCGATGTGCTTCGTTTTTGAGTGCTGTACAGGATTTCTAGTGATCTGTAAAGCAGCTTCATTATCAACATAAATAGGAGTAGTTAGGAATTCAAAACCGTAGTCCCGCATCTGTTGTTGGATCCATAGAACCTGGGAGCAGCAACTAGACGCAGCAATGTATTCCGCTTCACATGTAGATGTAGCCACACATGTCTGCTTCTTGCACTGCCAAGTGACTAGGCGATTGCCTAAGAACTGACATCCTGCTGTAGTTGATTTTCCATCTTTCTTGCAGCCGCCGAAATCAGAATCACTGTAAGCCTTGAGATCGAAGTTATCATCCTTAGGGTACCATAACCCGGTGTCAGGGCAACCCTTCAGATAACGAAAAATCCTTTTGACAGCAGCGTAGTGAGAGACCTTCGGATTTGCTTGGTATCTAGCGAGAAGACAAGTTGGATACATAATGTCGGGTCTTGATGCGGTGAGATACATTAAGGATCCAATCATAGCACGATAAAGTGAAGAGTCTACAGCATCCCCTTTTTCATCCGGAGTAATCCCGTGATTCTGCGGAAGAGGAGTAGAAATTGGCTTCGAATCGGACATCTGGAACCGGCTCAAGATGTCTCCGACGTACTTGGTTTGATGGATAAAAATTCCAGATTCGGACTGATTAACTTGCAAACCCAAGAAGAACGTCATTTCACCCATCGCACTCATCTCGAATCGATCTTGCATCACCTTTTCAAATTCCTTGCATAACTTATCATCGGTAGAACCAAAGATAATGTCATCGACATACACTTGTACCAACAGAAGATCTTCACCTTTTTCTTTTATGAAGAGGGTACAATCGATCAAACCCCGTCTAAACCCGTTGTTCAGCAGGTAGGTAGACAGTGTCTCATACCAGGCTCGAGGCGCTTGATGAAGACCATATAACGCCTTGTTAAGCAGTAAAACTCTGTCAGGATGTAATGGATCTTCAAACCCCGGTGGTTGCTCGACATATACTTCCTCTTCGACTACTCCGTGAAGAAAAGCACTTTTAACATCCATCAGGTACACCTTGAATTTCTTGAAGGATGCGTAGGCTAGAAAGATTCTAATAGCCTCCAGACGTGCAACAGGTGCATACACTTCATTGTAGTCAATACCTTCGATCTGACTGAAGCCTTGAACAACTAACCTTGCTTTGTTTCGGACAACAATCCCACGGTCGTCCTTTTTGCACTTAAACACCCAACGAGTTCCGATCTTTTTGTAGGGTTCGGGCCTATCGACCAATTTCCATACGCCCAACTTCTCGAACTGCTGAAGTTCTTCTTGCATGGCTTCCACCCAGGAATCATCTTTCAATGCCTCCTTCCAAGATCTAGGCTCTTCTTGGCTAACATAGCAGGCGAAAGACCAATCATTTTGTTGTCCCGATTCTCGTATCTCAGCATACAAGCCAGCATTTTCGTTATTTCTGATTTGATTCCTTGTCCTTACACCACTGAGAACATCACCTATAATATTCTGCTGAGGATGAATGTTATGAATTCGGGTTTCAGAAACTGGAGGAATTTCAACATTTGACCTCAAGTTATTGATATTTAAATTCCCGATATCATTCTGAAGCTGTTGAGTTGTAGAAGATGATGCATTTTCTTCTTGGACAATTGGCGCAGACACTGGATCCGTTGCTTCTGAAGTACCTTGAACCGGACGCAGTGCTTCACCATCATTTGCATCAACATACTCCTCATCTTCCGATGACAAATTGTTATCGACAGCATCATTATACACCTCATTTGAAACGAGATTGTTGACAGAAGAAGATGCTTGTGAGTCAACAATGATTGGGCGAGCTAACTGAGAGCCAGTCGCATTCTCGCTTTCAGACAACATTTGAGCAATTGCATTGTCATCATCAAATGTCGGCAGATTAAATGAGTCGAAAAGACCATCATAATCGAACATCCATGGATCTCCAGAAGGCTTCGGTGGATTAGAATATCTTTGAACTCTTACTTCACCCCATTCTTCAATCCTTTTGGTAGTCAGGTTCCATACTCGCAGATTAGGAGTAGCATACCCAAGGAAGTAACCTTCGATAGCTTTGGCACCAAACTTCCCGTCAGGCTCAATCATGGTACATGGTGCACCAAAAGGTTCTAGATATTCCAAGTCAGGAGTCTTCTTGTGTAGGAGTTCGAAGCACGTTTTGCCATGTCTTTTCACTGTGAGAACCCGGTTTAACGTGTAGCAGGCCGAGCCAACAGCTTCAGTCCAGAATTGAACTGGAAGCTGAGACTCAACCAACATGGTTCTTGCAGTCTCAATTAAGGTTCTGTTCTTTCTTTCAGCGACTCCATTTTGTTGTGGTGTGTACCGAGAGCTGTATTCATGAAGGATTCCTTTTGCAGTGCAAAATTCATCCATAACCCTGTTTTTGAACTCGGTTCCGTTGTCGCTTCGAATTCGCCTCACCTTTAGATTATAAAGATTTTCCAACAAGGTGATCAAATTCTTTAGAATTTCTGGAGTCTCGCTCTTGTGAACCATGAAGTCAACCCATGAAAATCTTGAATAGTCATCAGTGACTACCAGGCAGAAAACCTCCCCATGCACACTCTTGTGTTTGACTGGCCCGAAAAGGTCCATATGCAGACGTTCGAGTGGCATGTTTACAGTGTTAACCTTTTTCAATGGATGTGATTTCTTGATTTGCTTCCCTTTCTGACACGGCACACAGACATCTTGAAGTTGAAAATTCTTCACATTGACACCTCTCACCAAATTGTTTTTGACAAGGTGATTCATTTTTCTGAGGTGAATATGACCCATCCGTCTGTGCCAAGAGATCGTCTCCTTTTCAGTGGCTTTTGAAATAAAGCAAGTAACTTGTTTGGACTTAGTTATTGCTTGGCTCATATCAAGGACATACAAATCATTAACTCTTGGTGCTGATAAGAGAATCCATTCTGGGGGAATCTTGAATCCTGGCTTCAGCACATAACAACCGGCATCATCAAAATGCACGGTGAACTTCTTGTCGCAGATCTGAGAAACACTCAGGAGATTGTGATCCAACTGTTGCACATAATTGATTTTGTCGAAACTCACAATTCCATTTGAGATCATTCCCTCGCCGGTGATATACCCTCCTTTGTCTCCAGCAAACGCAACATATCCTCCTCTTATACTTCGCACATCGAAAAGAAGACGATAGTCGACCGTCATGTGCCTGGAAGCCCCACTATCAACAATCCAATGACTATTAATAGTTCCTCCTGGAGCCGCCTGCACATGCAACTAACTTATCAGTTTGAGAGGGGGACCCAAGCCTTTGTGGACTTGGGTCGTCCTTGATCATCAAGGAAAGTGATTTCAATCACTTGATGATTAGGAAAAAGAACCTGTGGTGCTCCCCCTGATTGTATTACCTGTTTTTGTTTCCAAGCTGTTTGTCCTTTACCAGTATTTGTATTAATTGTTTTAGCATTTACTGGTTTTACAGTTGTAGATTTTGCTTGTACAGGTTTTTCTTCTTTGACCTCTGATTTTAAGGCCTTTTCAATTACCTTTTGATTCTTTTGCTTTAACTTCTTTTCCCTTTCTTTCAAGACACGTGGGTCTTGTTTCGGGGAAACTAGTCGTTTTTGGTAATTGATTTCTTGGGGAGCACTCGTTTTTGCCTTCAACTTTTGCAGGTATGGGTAGTATCTTACAATATGCCCAATTGTGCCACATTCAAAGCATGTTCTCCGCTCTACAAACCTCGGAGAAACATGTTGATGACCAGACGAAGAACCAGACAATGAACTTTGTGATCTAGATGTACTAGGACTTAAATCACATCCGTTGGTGTGTTGGGTGTAATTATTTTGATCATTTCGTTTTAAAATTCTAACTTGTTTCACAAAATCAACGTTAGATTTATCCTGAAATGTTTCAAGTTTGTCTGAACCAGTGGATCCAACAAAGTTCATTTTTGGTTCTTGTTTCTTAACAGGAGCTCTTTTGTTTTGCACCTTTTGTTGTTGAACCTTAGGTTGCTCAACCCTTGATTGTTGAATTTTAGGTTGTGCAGCCTTAGGTTGAGTAGCCTTAGACTGTTCAACTTTAGGTTGTTGAACCTTAGGTTGTTCAGTCTTAGGCTGCTGAACTTTAGGTGCTTGAACATTCTTGTTCTGAGCCTTCTTTCCCTGTACCTTACCCTTTCCGGAGTTGACTTGTTGTTTTCGCTCAATTGGTAGTTTTTGGTTTCCGTATTGTTTTCTAATTTGTTCACACGGAATTGGATCACATTGAGTAACTGTAACTTTGCCACTTTTGTTCCCCAAAAACTTATCAGTGCATCCTTCAAAAATTTGCTCAATTAAATCTTGATTTACATTTTTAATTGGAAAATCTTTGTTAGAGTAGATTTTGCTATCTCCTTTGAGCGTATACAACAAGTTATTCCCTTCAGAGCTAACTACAAGGGATTCCATTGCTTTTGACATTTCAGTCTTACTCGGTTTCACTGGTGGATCACACAGAATGTGATTCTCGATAGGAATATCTGTTGTAACCGAGTTAGACTGTTGTTTCACAATTTCTTCAGATTCATCGTCCGAAGAATCAGCATCCTCAATAATGGGAGGACTCTGTTCCTTAACACACGATGAATCTGTCACATTCTCAGATTCTGATTTACCCGAGGATGATGTACCAGTTGTGAACCCGAGGCCTGCTGCAAAGTCATCTAGACCGAGTGGCACAGTAGGTTCAAAACGGGGCATAACCTCGTCATCAGGCAATTTGGAGTAATTGTGATTCATTGGGGGAGGACATGATTTGTAACCAATACATTTTGCATCCCCCTTTTTCTTTTGAACATCAATAATGTGATCCAAAACATAGCGGGAATTGGAATAGCTTTCCAATTTCTGCTTAATTGTCTCACATTCACATCGAGCTGTTGCTAACTCTACCATTTGCTTTTCAATTGTGTCAATTAGATTATTGTTAGCATGTTGTTTTCTCAAAACAGCCTTTTGTAATTCAGAAACATCATGTTTTAATGACGCAATTGTTGCTTTAAACTCCTTTTCATTTCTGGTTAAAAACAAGTTAGCTTCGGTTGCTTTAGAAAGATCTACAATCAATTCTTGATTGTGTTTGTGTGTGATTTCAAACTGAATTTCCTTTTTTGCATATTCTAAACACTTTGCACATTCAATAGGAGCAGAAATAGAGTCAGAATTAGTATCACATACCTGAGAAGTTTGACCTTCTACGTGAGCCATAAAGGCTGTATGAAAAGAGAAAGATCCATCTTCAGAGAAAAACTGAGCAAGCTTCTCGGAAGTTCCAGCAGATTTCTGGCAAAGAACAGATCTCCTTTTGCATAATGCTTTAGCTTCAGCCAACAGCTCATCAACCTCCAAATCTAAAGCATCACTTGATAAATCACCAGCATCAAGTGATTCTCCATCCATGCTCCCACTATAACCCGAACTATCTTCATCTTCTGAAGATTCACCAGCAGACACGGGTTCCACTACCTTCTCAATCACTTTAGCATAGCATGCTGTTCCACCATTTCCTCCTTCTCCAAGCTGAAGGTTCCAGTTACAGATTTCATCAGCTTGAACAACCAATCCTCTGTGGGGATTAGTGTTTGTGGATCCAGATGCATTTCCTCCAACAGGAACTATTGATCTGACAGTATTGTTGTTCTGTTGCTGTTGTGGCTGTCCTTGATTCCTGAAGGGATTCTGATTTCCTTGCTTAGGTGGCTTCTGACACTCCTGCTTGAAGTGACCCTTTTCACCACAATTAAAGCAAGTGACAGCATTCTTATCAAAACCATACTTGGTGTTGTTGTTGCTTTCCAAGTTGGTTCTCCCCGTCCTTTCCATAAACTCCTTTGCTCTTCGAATTGCACTAGCAAGAGCCCATTTGATATCCATCATTTCAAACTCTTCTTTATCCACTTGCTGATAATCTTCATTTGTTAGATTGATATTCCCAATCTGACCTGCGACTAATCCACAATAAGCACTAACAAAGGTGTTCAACATCTCCATATGCTCCTTGGCTATTTCGACAGTGACTTTGGAAAAGTTGGAAGTGTCTAATCTGACTGTGTTCGGATTGGAAGTGGCTTGAAAGTTTGAAGAGTTTCCATAAAACCCTTGCTGTTGCGGTTGTTGCTGCTGAGCTCTACTTGGGTCTAAGAAAGGCGGTGGTGTGAATTGCTGAGCTGTCTGTTGTTGTTGAGAAGAAGAATCTGGTCTTGAATACATCATCGTGTATGCTGAAGGATCAAACTGATTTGTTGTGGAAGGTCCGGTGTTTGAGATGAAGGCTGTTTGAAGCTTCGCGTGTTGAGAGGCTGGTTTTTCTCCACTAATACCACCTGCAATCCCATAGTACATCTCTGGATTCTGAGGAGTTATTGTTGTTTTTGCCTTTAGCTTTTCTTCTACATCTTTGTTCTCCAATTTTTTAATTAACTCATAAACGGTGATTGTGTCCAGAACACCATTTTCCTTGAGAATTTCAAGATAACCGCTCCATTTTGCTGGTAAGCTATCAGCGAATCTCTTTACCATTTCTTGTGGAGTGGCAGTGACTCTGAAGGCAAACATCTCACTCAACAAGTGATGGAACCTTGTAGATAACTCTGCCAAACCCTCATTCTCCATACACGTGAAACCTTCAAACTCTTTCTTCAGCAATTCTTGCTTGATCTTTCTAGATTGAGCATTTCCTTCACATCGTAACGTGAGCATATCCCACAAGCTTTTAGTAGTCGTGCAGTAAACAAACTGGTGGTAAATGTCTCTGTGAAGAGCTTGTGTGAGAATCATGAATGCTTTCTTTTCTAACTCAAATTTCTTCTTATCATCATCAGACATAGTGCTGTAAGTTTCTGGATTAGATCCTGCAACTTCCAACTCATTTTCAAATGGGGTGAAGAAACACATCCATAGATCTTGACCTTGCCCCTGAACATAAGTTCTCAGCCTTTCTTTCCACCATCCCCAATCATTGATGTGATTTAGCTTTGGCGGTTTTGTGCTTGTACCAGTTTCACTGTCGTTCTGCATCATTGCTTGAATGCTGCTGCTTTGATTTGTGACCAATGCCCATTGATTTGCAGTTATCATTGCAGCTTGAGGTGGGGCAATAGCCTGCATCCATGCAGTTTTGTTGAAATCTGACGCAGATTGCGTGGCTGATGATTGCGTAGCTGATGATTGTGGAGTCAAAGTTGTTGTAGTCCACGCGGTTGGATCCCACTGACCGTTTGTTCCCATTTTAAAAAATTAATATATTAAGTGAAAATTGATTTAAAAATTTGAAAAACAAGTTTTTCCTTTTTGAAAATTCAATGTTCACAAACTATGTTAATATGTTGAAAAGAGACAAACAGCCGAAAGATCCTGGATCGAAAGACCTGAAAAACACAACTGTTAAACTTAAACAGATAAGGATCGAAAGATAATACTTGTTCGAAGGATCAACAGTGTTCGAAAGATCACTGTTGAATTTCGAACAATAATTTCGAAAGATTCTCCAAGACGAAGGATCCTTATCTTTCGAAAAGTAACAGTAGCTCGAACAATATATCCTTCGAAAAGATTCCTTGGCTCGAAAGATAATTCACAGACTCGAAGGATGTTCGAAGGTGAATATCTGTCGAACCTCCTTTGATCGAAAGATAGTCTTTCGACTTCGAAGGATATCTTTCGAACAGATCTGACACAGTTGACAAAAGGTGACAGGTTGGTGAAAAGGTGATAGGTTGGTGGACAACTTTCCGGCAGAAAGGTATGTTCAGACCTTACCTTTCTACCAACTCAGATTTGACAATATTATATTACCTAAAATGGAAGGTCTTATCCACAAAAAACCGGTCACCGGAGTAAGCCGGAATTTGGCCGGAAAGTACCAAAGTTCTTAAAAACAAGTTTTAAGTTACCCAACCCGTCCTTTAACACACCTGGTTAGTTTAGAACACGTTTTTACGTCAAGAAGTCCAAGAAAAACACTAAAAACGGGTG